>NC_069781.1:61265498-61565498 GCF_027406575.1 Nycticebus coucang
TTGGGAAAAAAAAAACCTGAATGCACCTGAAAGTGTTCTCTTGAATTTATCTCTAAATTAAAACACTTTAATTTATCTCTAAATTAAAACAGAATGGCTATTTCCCAAGGCCTGTTTTGGTCAGTTTCCAAAAATTGTGTGTATCCAACACAATCTTTCCTTAATAGTAAGGAAACTTGAAGTATATGCCAGATATTCTAAACTCAAATTGTATGCTGCCCAACACTATGTAAGTCTTAGTGTTTTCTTTTTAAGTAATATTTAATAACAACCTAAAATTTGTAATCCATTTACTCCATCGTAGATGCTTTATTCCTAGATTCCTAGCCAGATCATCTAGAAAGCCATATCCTTGCAGTATATAATAATAGCCCTAAAATACTTTCTTTTGTTGGCTTATATCACACTATGGTAGATTATTACTCAGCAAATGCTGACTCTCCTCTCTTCTATATTCAAAGAAGGAATACAGATCCCTGCTCCACTAATGTTGAGTTTGGTCAGGTGATTTGCTTGAACTGAGAGAATGTGGATATAAATAATAGAGTGCCTGTTAAGAGCCAAGCACTCAAGAAATTGTAATTTTGATTGCCCTTTGTATGTTTCCAACACTCACATTGAAAACAACATGCCTAGGTAATCGCTGCCCCTTTAGCCTGGGCCTGATTAGGACATATGGAGCTGACCTAAATCCAATATGCTGCCTCAAGGTAAGGTATCCTGCCAACCACAGACTTGCAGCGGGAAAGCACGGTTATCTCTGCTAATCTACAGACCCATAAGCAAGAAATTAATGTTTGTTATTGGATGCTATTGAGATTTTGTGAGTGGTTACTTATTCAGCAAGCAAAAGTTGATGGATACAGAAATTGGTAACTCTAAGTGGGGTTTTGGTGTAATAAAAACCTAAATTATGTAGCATGATATTGGGAATGGGTCGGTGTCAAACATATGTCACAAGAGGCTGAGAAAATGACCCATAATATATAGTGGCAAAACATTTGGTAAACTGCCATCTGGTGTAACATGGAAGGCAAAACACATACCTAGTAAATTTGTTACACTGAGTAAGGAAGTGCCGAGGCAGAATGCTGATAGTATGAATTAGTTACTGCTGGCTGTACTCAAGTAGGTACAATAAGAAAGATCTGAGCTCATAGAGGAACTGGCTGTCGACATATAGGAAGTACATAAGTCCCAGTACTTTAGGATTGGAAAATGAAACTGTCACTGTATGAAAGGAATACTCAAACAATGGCAACATAAAGGCCCATTCTAAGATGCTGACATTAAAAGCTGGCCTCACAGGGTTTGGCTGTCATGCCTTTTGCCAATAATCTCTGAAGGGAATAAAGCAATTACTGGAAGATGCTTTCAGGTAGATAACTTTCAGAAACATTAAGTGCAAGAGCCTAAAAAGTCCAATATGTGTCCCCAACCTACCACAGAAACTAATACTGATAATATGAATTGTTGCTACCTGTATTTAATAAGGTGACTTGTTTTAGCCAAAGAAATGTGGGTACGTATTACAATGTGCCTATTTCAAACCCATCTCCATGTTTACACTTGTCCCTTTACGATCAAGAATCACATCTGTAGCTTGAAAGAGAGCTAGATCAGAAAACCTGCAGCAACAGAGCTGCTTCAGCCAAGTCACAGATCCACCTGCAGTAAATGAAGGCTTGCTATTGTTTGTGAATGAGTTTTCCCATTTGCTTGTATCTTGCACTGTTTGATTGATAACACAAGCCCTCAGCGTTCAGTGAAGAACAGCAAAAGGAGTGGTTTTATGAACAACATACTCATGCACTTAAAGACTGAGGAGTCTAGCTCCTGGCCAAAGGCTATGTGTGCCTTTTCAGGCTTGACTGTAAGTCATTATTAAGGTTTTATCTGGTGTGTCTTAAGGAGAAATGCTGCCCTCGCCAACTGGACAGGATACATAGCCAGTGACTGAAGCCTCTGAAGGGAGTTACGAGTCAAGGACCTAGATTTTCCTGGTCAAGTACTGAAGTCCTCCTGGCCAACCACACTCCTACGCATATCTCTATTCTTAATAATTAGTTTTCATATAGTCCTTATCTGGCTTTTGTCCCAGTTACTTTTTATTATTATTGGTTAATACGAGGATATATACAATTAGGTTTACACATGCATCAGGTAATGGATGCCTGGATTGTTCCCACTTTTTGGCTATTACAAATAATTCTTTTTAATTCTCTTGCACATATAACTAGGAGTGGAATTGCTGTGTGATACACAGTTGTCCCTTGGTATCCTCAGAGCACTGGTTCCAGGACCCCTAACAGGTACCAAAATCCATGATGCTTAAATCTCTTGTATAAAATGGCCTAGCATTTGCATATAACCTATGTGCATCCACCTATATACTTAAATCATCTCTATATTACTCAAAATACCTAATAAAATGCAAATAGTTATGTAAGTAGTTGTTATGATTTGTTCTTTATAATTTTTTGTTTTTTGAGACAAAGTTTCACTCTGTCTCCAGGCAAGAGTTCATGGCATTATCATACTTACTGCAATCTTAAACTCCTGGGTTCAAGGGATCTATCTGCTTTAGCCTCCCTAGTAGCAGGGACTATATAAAGATGTTAATCTTTAATGCCTCTAAAATTAAAATATGCTTTTTTAGAGTAATCCCATCTTTAATATTTTTTAATTTTTAAGGTTGGAGAAAACTTTTAGAAATTAGTATCTCTTGAATCAAATAAAACATTTATTTAAAGTGCAATAGCTTATATACCTCTTTCTCTGTTTCTTTTCATTTGGTTGGCTCCAAACAAATATAAATGTAAAACTTTTTTTTCAAAATAGTATGTTTTAGTATTCTTTTTATATAATTTGTCTATCTAGGCTTCTTTCCTATCAAGAGATGGCTGTATGATAATTGCTAAAGATTTTTATTTTTAACTGGTTGAGAATTTTTCTTTGCTTCCTTTTTATTCTTATTGCTTGAATGTTTATAAATGTGCATAAATTTTAATTTTTCAAAAACAATAAGGTTGTTTCCTAATAGGTTATTATTTTCAAAAAGTAAACCAAGGATTAAGTCTTAGAAGAAGTTCCAATGGAAGAGACAGAGAAGAATAAGAAGTACAACAAAAAAACAAGTGTTTCAAGAACTGGTAATATAGTAAGGTTGCACTAAAATGTTAATAGAAGCTCAATTCACAATGGCAAAGATGTGGAAACAACCCAGGGCCTATCTACCCATGAATGGATTAATAAACTGTGGTATATGATGGACAATTTGCATCTTTTATATTTACTTGGATGGATTTGGAGAATATTCTCCTAAATAAAGTATCTCAAGAACAGAAAATCAAGTAGCTCATATACTCAGTATTAGTCTGAAAATAGTAGAAGAACAACTATAGGCCCACATAAGAAAAACACAATTAAATTTGAGAGGCGGGGGAAGGGGGCTTGATTGGTTCTCATCTATGAGGTACAATGTAGGGGTAGGTGGTACCCTTCCCGAGTGAAAAACTCAACTACAGTTTTACCTTACAAATGCAAAAACATGACCTAATCGTATATATCCTCATATTAACCAATACTAATAATAAAAAGTAAGCTTAAAATATGATGAAAATTAAAGGTGTAAATATAGGGGTTCAAATATAGTTGGTCTTGACAAGTCACCAGTGACCTAAGTATCAACAACTAGAACAACAGTAACTGGGACAAAAGCCAGATGAGGACTATATATGAAAACTAATTATTAAGTATAAATTGTCAAAATCTAAAAGTACAATGGTAATAATTAGGCTGCAGCAGGTTAAGTAATAAAAATCCTAT
Organism: Nycticebus coucang; assembly: GCF_027406575.1. Taxonomy (NCBI): domain Eukaryota; kingdom Metazoa; phylum Chordata; class Mammalia; order Primates; family Lorisidae; genus Nycticebus; species Nycticebus coucang. The sequence goes on from NC_069781.1 coordinate 61,269,327, forward strand.
CGTATCAACCTCATTAACTATTTCTAATGAGGTACTGCAATTGTTTAGTAAATACAGTTACCTTAATTTTAACAAAAGAATTATCTTTTTGCAAATGCAGCAGAGAAACGTTCCCTACTACTGAATATTTTTAGGCTATGGTTAAGGACGCTGGAGATCTGAGGATTTCCAAGTCTTCTTCTAACTCTGAGATTTAAATTCCAGAAAAACATATGAGAACTAAATGATTTCCAAAAAAAATATAATGTCAAAAAATGAATTATTGATATTGACTATAAGGCTATGTGATACATAAAACTGAAAAAGGAAAATATTATCAATAAATAATAAAAATGAATTGCTTTTTCCTTTATCAAACATCTCCTTAGAATTTTAAAAAATTATAGAAGTAACTTTTAGGTGTTCTATTTATCTGATTTTCTCATTAAAAGGGGAAATGTTAGTGAATTCAGTTAGTATAGAAAGGAGAGAGGGAGAAAATGGATAAAAACATTAAAAGAAATTGAAAGTAAAGACATCAAGAACTAGATAATTTAAAAATTCCAAAGCTAACCATTTATTTGCACAAAAAGTTTACCTTCTTTTTTCTCTGCCATACACCTATTCAGTTCTTGTATTGTTGCCTTATCAATAGATATTTGTACTTTAAGTTCATCCAATTCTTCTTGAAGATTCATCCTATAAAAAATAAAGCAATAAACAATTCATTAAATGTATAAGCTAAAGAATAATGCAACAAAGATAGTGAAGATATTTAAAACATGTAAAATAGATAATAAAATAAAAGCAAAAAAAATTAATATTCACAAACCCTAAAAGTTACAATTGAATTTTAAAGGGGATCTTTTATAATTCTTTTTTATTTTTTTAATGAGGATCTTAAAAATAAAATGTTTTAAGTAATGTTTCACAAACCCTAAAAGTTACAATTGAATTTTAAAGGGGATCTTTTATAATTCTTTTTTATTTTTTTAATGAGGATCTTAAAAATAAAATGTTTTAAGTAAGTGATGTCTATTAACTTTGTCTCAATAAACATGTGAAATGCTCAAAATATAGACCATATCATTTCAAAAAATCATGTACTTAGTTGCTGGACCATGTTCTAACACAAATAGGCTGGGTAAAATAGTAATAAAAATGTTAATACATACCACTGAAAGCAAGGACAATAAATCTCTGGATTCCAAATAAAGGCAAAGAATCCTTACCAGTAAAAAGGAATTCATTTGTTATGGTGAGTATTTGATCTGGATCAAATACTGTCCAAGAGGAACTCAGACTGTGAGACCTGAGTGGGAATGGATGTTTAAATTCAAGATCCTACATGGCTAAGAGCCAAAATGAGATAAGTATGTGAAGCTGGGAGAAGAAAATTGGTTGCATGAAAACCTGAGTATCTGAGCTTATTGGGTTAGAGTTCCTTTAAATTAGTCCTCTTCTAGTCTGAGGGGAAAACAGAGTCAACCACATGATATTACAATCCTAAGCCTATAACAGTAGGTTCTAAGTAGAGCCAAATACATTTAGAGAAAAATGAAGAATCAATAGTAATACATATATAACAAAAACTGGTATATGGCCAGTGTATACTGGTGAATTCAGGAAGACACAATAATCCCTAAAGGGAGGCTTCCACAGCTGAAAAAAATGTATAGGAGAAAAAGTACTACAGAAAATAATTCTCAAAAAAGTCAAACTTGAAAATAAGAATAAACATAGTAATAAGTTCAAAACTGTGAATGGTGGGATCACACCTCCAGTGGATAATGTAAGGGTACGTGTCGGATCTATTAAGTATAGAGTATAAATGTCTTAACACAATAATTAAGTAGACAAGATGAGGTATGTATTAACCAGTGTGATATAAGCATTCCTAATTCTATATGAAATCAGCACACTGTACCCCATAAATGCATTAATGTATACATGATCTATGTGTTTATGACTTAATAATAATAATAAAAAAAAGTGAACGACAGTCCACCTATTACTATGCCCAAAATGGGAGAATGTGTAACAGGAGAATAGAGATAATAGAACTAAATTAATTTTAGCAATTAGAGTATTAAAAATGATTTTTAAAAAGAAAAAGAGGTGATAAAAGTATATAAAAAAGAACAGGGGATTATTAAAAGATGACAAGTTTGGGCAACATACACAGACGATATCACTACAAACTAATTTTTTTTTAAAATTAGCTGGGCATAGTGGCATGTGCCTATAGTAGCTACTAAGAAGGCTGAGATAGAAGGACCTAGGTTATAGTGAACTATGATTATGCCACTGCACTTTAGCGTGCCACTGCACTCATCTTAATCAATCAACAAATCAATCAATACAGATAAGGAAAACAACAAAATTATATATCTAGGAATACTAAAGGAAACAGCAAAAAATTAATAATAATAACATTTAACTGAAATTATAACTTCAATGGATGGGTTAAATAGCATGCAGAAAAAAGCTAATGATCATATTGAATGGAATAAAACTGAAAGCATTCACACTCTGAACTGGAACTAGACAAGAATGCCCACTGTCGCTACTGCTATTCAACATAGTGCTGGAAGTCCTAGCTATTGCAATCAGGCAAGACAGGGAGCTAAAGGGTATTAAAATGGGAACAGAAATGGTTAAACTCTCTTTGTGGATGACATAATGTTATACCTGGAAAAGCCCAGGGAATCAACTACAAAGCTCTTAGATGTGATCAAGGAATATTGCAGTGTCTCAGGATACAAAATCAATGCCCACAAATGAGTACTAAAACAGTCAAGCTGAGAATAAAATCCAAGACTCTATACCTTTTACAGTAGCTCCAAAGAAAAATGAAATATCTAGGAATATATCTAACAAAGGATGTGAAAGATCTCTATAAAGAGAACTATGAAACCCTGAGGAAAGAAATAGCAGAAGACATTAACAAATGGAAGAACATATCATGCTCGTGGCTGGGAAGAATCAACATCATTAAAATGTCCATACTAAAAAAGCAATCTACAGACTTAATGCAATTCCCATAAACATACCAACCAACGTATCATACTTTAAAGAACTTGAAAAAATAGTACTTCATTTCATATGGAACCAGAAAAAAACCCCGAATAGCCAGTACAATACTTACAAATAAAAACAAATCTGGAAGCATCACATTACTAAACTTCAGGTTATATTAACAAGTCTGAAGTAATCACAATAGCATGGTACTTGCACAAAAATAGAGGTGTAGAACTACGGACTAGAATAGAGAATTTGGAAATGAACCCGGCCACATATCACTATTTGATCTTTGACAAACCAGAAAAAAACATGCACTGGGGAAAAAGAATCCCTATTTAATAAATGGTGCTAGAAGAACTAGTCAGCCACATGTAGGAGACTGAAAGTGGACCCCCACCTCTCACCATTGACTCTCGCTGGATAAAATATTTAAATTTGAGACATGAAATAATAAAAGTTCTAGAAGAGAGTGTGGGGAAAATGCTTGACAATAGTGGCCTGGGAAAAGATATTATGAAGAAGACCCCCCAGGCAATTGCAGCAACACCAAAAATAAATAGTTAGATCAAGCTAAAATGTTTCTGCTCAGCTAAGAGTACCACAACTAAAGTAAACAGACAACCTTTGGAATGGGAGAAGATTTTTGCATGTTATGAATCAAAAACAGAAAACTTAAATTAATCAACAAGAAAAAAGCAAACAATGCCATCTATAAGTGGACAAGAGACTTGAACAGAAAATTCTCTGAAGATGACAGACGACTGGCCAACAAACACATGAAATAATGCTTATCTTCTTTAATCATCAGAGAAATGCGAATCAAAACTACTCTGAGATATTACCTAACTCCAGTGAGATTAGTCCACATCACAAAGTCCCAAATCTGCAAATGCTGGTGTGGATGTGGAGAGAAGGGAACACTTCTACACTGCTGGTGAGACTGCAAACTAATATAACCTTTATGGAAAGAAGTATGGAGAATTTCTTCAAGAACTAAAAGTTGTTCTTCCATTTGATCCCACAATTCCATTACTAGGTATCTACCCAAAAGAACAAAACTCATTTTACCACAATGACATTTGCACCAGAATGTTTCCTGCAGATCAATTCACAATTGGCAAGACAGGGAAGCAACCCAGATGCCCATCAATCCATGAATGGATTAACAAATTGTGGCATCTGTATACCATAGAGTACTATTCAGCCATAAGAAAAGATGAAGACTTTGCATCTTTTGTTTACCTGGATGGAGTTGAAACACATTCTTCTAAGTAAAGTATCTCAAGAATGGAAGAAAAATAAATAAATAACCAATGCACTCAAGACTAATATGAAACCAATACACAGACAACTACATGCCCACACTAATGATAAAACACAAATACAGTCTACCAAGGGGGAAGAAGAAGGAGCAAGAGAGGACAGGGGAGCAGGAAGGGCAATTGGAAGAATCTCACTGAATGTGTACAATGTGAGGGTGTTCAGCACACCCCCCTGGGTGAAGGGCTCAACTGCAACTTGAACTTTACCTTAGAATTGAAAACAATGTAACTTAAGGGCGGCGCCTGTGGCTCAGCGGGTAGGGCGCCGGTCCCATATGCCGGAGGTGGCGGGTTCAAACCCACCCCGGCCAAAAAAAAAAAAAAAAAAAAAAACAATGTAACTTAAAAAATTGTGCCCTCATATTAATTTGAAATTATAAAAAAGAAAATTGGTAAAATGGAAGACAACACAAGGGGACAAAAGAAGGAAAATAGCAGAGGTATATAAAGTGTGTTGGAATGAGAAGTTTGGGAAGCTTCCAACAGACATTATTGAATGAGAGAACTGAGAAATGGGGTGGGGGGGAAGGGAGACAAGAGTCAAAATACAATAGCAGAGGGTTTGAGAACAGATGAATTAACAGATTAAGAAAGTATCAAAAATTACAGGCAGAATAAACAAAATTATACACACACTTGGAAATATCATAGTGAAACTGCAAGACACCAAAGAAAGAAACATCCTTAAATCAATCAGATTGAGAAGAAAAAATCTCTAATTAAAGAACTTTAGAAAAACTGCCAACTTGTATCATAAGCAAAGCCAGAAGAAAAATAAATAGTATCTTCCACATGCCAATGTTTACCATTCATAGATCCTGGATAAAAAAAAAAAAATCATTAAAGAATGTATTTGAAGAAGAAAAAAACTCAAAAGCAAGGTATAAAACAAAATAGGCAATGATGAGGAAAGGCACTGGCTAATGTGTGCATATAAGCAAAGTAAAAATTTATTATGTAAAGCAATCTAACAATCTTAAATAGAGATCTGTAATAAGGTAGAACTAAAGTTTTCGACAACCAAATGATATATGACAAATGGACAGAGATAAAGAGATAAAGAATTTTAAGGTCCTTGTATTGCTGTAGGAATGTAAAGGTACTGATGAACTTTAGATCTTGTTAAATAAATAATGTATGTTAAATATCAAGAACACTTATTTAAAGAAAGGAAATCAAATATAACATTTAGAAAATAGAGGAGGTCAAGAAGTATTTTTAAATGTAGCTAACCAAATCAAAGGCAAGAAAATAATTTTTAAAAAGTAACATAAGAAAAATAAAATATACACTAAGAAAAAACAATATTAAGTTAAAGATGGTCATCACATAATTATCAAACATGACTTACCATGAAAATATATTAGTTCTAAATTTTCAAGGTACTCAATATTATAAAGATAAAAACTTTATAATAATTCAAATGGTAAAAGGTATAGAAAAGAAAATATATGTAGTCTCTGCTTTCCCTCAGTCTACTTCTTGAAAACACTGATGTTTACAGTCTGATGTATATATTTTTTGTTCATATAATCATAAATATACACATAAGGATTTTAAAAACTGGGATCTTATAATATCGGCAGCTTCTCAGGCCCATTACAGACTGACAGGAGGAGTGCATACACATGCATTCAACCACACAGTAATTAAGTTTGGGTTGTGTTCCTGATTTGTTTAGCTACGAACATGGAACATACTGAAGCAAGACGACTCCACAACAAAAAAGCAAATGTAACCTATTTCAACTTAGTTTTCCTTAGCTCTCAAATCACTAGCCCAGCAGAACATAGTAATGCTATGTTAGAAATGTTATTTCTTGCTATTTAAAAGTTACTTTATACTTACAGCTTGTTCCTTTTAGAAAGAACCCATACAGTCTTTACTTTTAGTAAGAAATATATATAGTTTTAGAGATGAGGTCTTGTTCCATCGCCCAGGCTGCAATGCAGAGGCATGATCATATCTCACTACAGCCTAGAACATGTGTGCGCAAGCAATCCTCACCCTTCAGCCTCCTGGTTGCCTGGGATAACAGGAACATGTCACCATGCCTGGCTACATTTTTTATTTTTTAATTTTGTAGAGACGGCTTTTTGCTATGTTACTCAGCCTGGGCTCGAACCCCTGGCCTCAAGTGATCTTCCCACCTCTGCCCACCGAGTGCTGGGATTATAGGTGTGAACCATCACACTTTGCCTTTAATAGGAAACATTTCTAGCAGACATCAGGGACCACCTTGTTTTTGAATCAAACTAAGCACCAACAAACCCCACCTGAATGGGTGCTTGGGGGAAGGTATAACAGAGTGAGAGTGCTGGCACCCCTGAGCAGGATGAACATAGGTTATATGCTATGATTTACTACTACCACTAATGATGGTCTTTATGACACTCTCTTGTCATGAAGACCTCAATTTAAAATCTGTTTCTCACTAGACAAATGATGTGAAACACTACTTTCAGACAATGGATAATGGGCAACACAAATCTGTGATTCCTGACTGAAAGCAGAGGGCCCAAATGGCATAGCCAAAAAAAAATGGCCAACAAGACAGAGTCTGAGAAGCTAAGTTGAAGCAGTACAGCAAACATAGTCTGCAGAGTCACATTTCTCCCTCCACAACCTTACCCCATGATTACCTAGTTAAGGTTTCACTATGATTGTGAGGATGTTTATCTCAAGAGACTCTGAGGAATTAGTCACATATAGACAATAGTAATGTGATACTGGTAGAATAAATGTTACTTTGACAGTGTTTTCTTTGATGATTCTCTTAGATATTTAGGTTAAAGTGAAATTACATTTATGTTGTTTAAACATTTTCCATTGTTAGAATGAAAATTACTTTAATGTTACTTCCTAAGATAAAGTTAAAATTTTCTAGGTTTCTTTGTATTTTATTATAAAAATTATTAGAATTGTAACTGAGGCAAACAGAATTGAGAGGCAACTCTTGCTGTTATCCAAAATCGCTGGCCTTCTGATAATAAAGCTTGTTTGGACCTAATCTCTGCCTCTGCATATTGGCTGGACAGTGACAGGCAGTCTCGACCCTCTTCATGCAGTAACACCTGTAGGTATTTTCCAGACCATAATTCAGGCAGAACAGTCCCAGGAAAAACACCAAGATAGGAAGTATCACTGAGTTGAAGCAAGAGACTAGATGTTGGGAAGTCTAAATAAAACAGTACACTACTCAAAGAGGAGGAAGTTACAGTGAAAAAGAGCTACAGAAATATGCATAAGTATTCCTTTGAATCTGTGGCTAAAATTTTGTTGCATATGCATAGTTCTACCTCCTGTTGTTCTTTGCCTTCCCTTATTGTGTTTGCATATACATATGCCTATCTCTAAGGAGTAGAGATATGCCTCTGGTAAAGGATACTCTAAACCTGTGCTAAAAAGGTATTTTTGAAAACCTGAGAATATTTAAACTAGAATCTGTGCTTGACCAAATGTTAGTTAGGCTCCTGAACATTCTCCTTGGTCCATCTGTCCAACTCCTTGTCAAATCCAGTTTTAACAAAGAATTCAGCTAAGTCAGTTTAGTAAGAACCCACTTCCCACCAATGTCTGACCACTCTTGATATGCGATTGGGTTCTTCATCATCCACCATTCCTCCAATGATCACACTGGCCTGACATCAGTAAGAATTCTATCAGGTCAGTTTAGCCAGATAAAATCTTCCTTAACCCTCATGTTCCCACTTAGTAATTTCCCATTCCTCTAAACCCCAATCCTACTCCTTGGCTTTGATTCCCAATTGCCCAGGCTGTATTGGGACCTGAATTCAATCTTCTCTTCAACTGCAAAATTCCACTGTAGTAGTCCCTATACCTATCATGATAGTCCTGAATAAAGTTTTCCTTATAGTACATTAAAAAGTATCATTGAATATTTTTTACATTAACACTTCTCAATATTTCTTCTTTTGAAGAAGAATTCAAGAACAATTAGAAAATATTTTGAACAAAAAATAAAAACACATATCAAAAATTGTAAGGTGTAACTAAAGCAATGCTTAGATGAATATCTATAGCAGCAATTTTCAATTGGTATGCCATGGAGGATCTTAGATGTACTGTGAAAATTTTTAAAGATCATTAATTAAATTATTTTCAAAAGAATCTGAAAGCACAGTAAGTATATTCTTATTTGTACATTTTTTTTAATCAACATAATTTAAGTATGCTGCAGAAGTTTAACTATAGGTTCAGGGGTGCTGTAAGATAAAGAAGGTTGAAAAACACTGATCTATAGTATTATATATATAATGCTATATTAGAAAAGGAAAATCTATAATGATGTAAACTTTTAGAAAAAGAAGACAAATCAAGTTGGGCACTTTTTCATATGTGTATCAGCCATTTGGATGGCCTCTTTTGTGAAATGTTTTTTTAACGTTTTGATTATTTTTCTCTGAGATTGACTATCCTTTTCTTATTTACTCATAGGAATTCTTCATATATTTTGGATCCTAGCACTTTATCTTTTCTTACCCTGTAAAATGCTGTTTAGATAATTTAGTGGTGTTTTTCAATAAATAAAGCTCTTAGTTTTACTTCAGTCTATATTAGCCCATTAATGTTACTATAAAGGAAGACCTGAGGCTGGGTAGTTTATAAAGAAAAAACGTTTACATGGCTTAATGTTCTGTAGGCCGTACAGGAAGCATGGGGCCAGCTTCTGCTTCTGGTGAGGGCCTCAGGAAGCTCCTACTCATTAGCAGAAGGTGAAGGGGAACAGACAGGTAGAGGTCATAAGGTGACAGAATGGGGAGGTGTAGGCTCTTTTTAACAACAAGTTCTAGAGGGAACGCTCATGGAAATTTACAAAGCAAAAAAGGAAAATGGCATCAAACCAGTAGGGATCTACCCTGTGGTAACCCAAACGCCTCCAACGAAGCCCAACTTTCAACATTGGGGATTGACTTTCAACATAAGCTTTGAAGGGTCAAATATCCAAATGATAGCATAGTTCAATTTATCAATTTTTATATTAGCATGTTTTACATGTAGTTTAAAAATCATTGCCTAGTACAAGTCACAAAGACTGTCTATGTTTTCCTTCAAAACCATTACATCTTGGCTGGGCGGGGTGACTCACACCTGTAATCCTAGCATTCTGAGAAGATTAGGTGGGTAAAGCATCTTGAACGCAGGAGTTCAAGACCAGCCTGAGCAAGACTGGGACCCCATCTTTTCTAAAAATAACAAAACTACCCTGGCATTGTGGTGGTTCTCCTGTGGTCCCAACTACTCGGGAAGCTGAGGCAAGAGGATCTCTTGAGACCATGAGTTTGCAATTGCTGTGAGCTAGACCACCAGGGTACTCTAACCAAGGCTACAGAATAAGACTCTGTCTCCAAACAAACAAGCAAACCTTTATATCTTAACCCTTCACATTTAGACCAGCAATCAATCTAGAATTGGCTTTTGGGTTTGGTGTGAGGTAAAATATTCTATTAACGTAAATAGGATTTTTTTTTAATGAAAGTTCTTAGGAATTTTACCTATATAATTAAATCATCTGCTCTTCTGCCTGTTTCCACATTTTCATAATTATAAACAATGCTGTAGTAAACATCCTTGCATCTGTGCTCATATACAAGATTCTCTTTAGTGTTTGTAATTAGAAGTGAAAATTTTAGGTCTTTGAATGCATACTTAGAAGTAAAAAGCATATTTCAAACATAAAATAATATATGAAGAAAAATATAACCAACATTAATGCAATAACTAGATTTAAAAACACTAATATTATACCATAATTAATTGATGAGTTTTATTTTTGACAAAAATAAAAATAATCTGTAAACAGCATTGCCCCATGTAATATTCTACCTTTCTTCCCTCCCTGGAAGTAATCAGTTCTTAAGAACGGTGTGTATCTTTCTAGTTCATATTTTAATACTATATAGTGCAGGTATGTATATATCATTATATATAACTCTACTTTGTGAATATATGTGTGTATATTCAAATACAATCCACAAACATACATACCATCTGACATTAAAAAATGTTATGTTTTTAGAAAATATACCACAGTATATATATTATTCAACTTTCTTCTTTTAATTCTACTTCACTTGGGAGGCATTTCCCTCTTGATAAGTACAGATCTAGTTCATGTATGTTAAATGCATCAGAGCACTGCTTATATTAATATATTACAAGGTATTTATTTATATCAGATACTAAAAGATATAGACTGCTTCTAATTCTTCACTATTACCAAATTCCCACCATGAATATCTTTATTCATATATCCTGTTTGACTTCATTTAAAAAAATCTAGAGTAAAATTTTTCTCAAGGGTTTTTTATATTCTTTAGACAGAATTACAAATCATGCACAATATTTTGCCAAATTTAATGTCTTTATACACCTGAAGGTAACTTTGCCTACAACATTCCTACTTATGCTGGTAAGTCATACTATTCATTTCTTAAGAACAAAGTTTCTGAAGAAGCAAGTAATCCATATCAAAAATAAAGAATTCTAAATCCTGAAGCAGTATTTGGAATAATCACTTTGTATCAGTTTTGTATCATTCACGATAAATTTTGTCATTTATAGATAGTTGTTAGCATTCAATCCAGATGTTCAAACCCAACATCACTGTTGGTAATATTATTTTCCTTAAATAAAAAATGTTGCAAAATATACCAAGTTAAGGGGATAAAATGTACTTACATAAAGAAACCTTAGTATTTTTGAAGAAATCAAATGATTCTAACACTTAATATTTTCCAATATTATTTCCAATAATCCTATAAGTAATTTTAAAAATACCACATACATAGTGCCCCAAATGTGTGAAAACATAAAGCAGCAAATAAATTTAAAATACTGTATGTGTGACCTCAAAAAATAAATATCATATATATATGGTCTTAAATGTTTGAAAACAACTTAAGGAATCAACACTAAATGTCAATCTCAGGCTGGATGCGGTGGCTCACACCTGTAATCCTAGCACTCTGGAAGGCTGAGGTGAGTGGACTGCCTGAGCTCAGGGGTTGGAGGGTGACAAAGTGAGATTTGGTCTCAAAAAATTAAATTAAATAAATAAATAAAAGTTAATCTCAAGAATTACAAAATAATTCAGCACTTTTGGAGCCTAGGTGGGTAAACTGCTTAAGCCCAGGAGATTAAGACCAGCCTGAGCAAACAGTGAAACGTTATCTATACCCCAAATAGTTTGCTGGCCATAGTAATGCATGCCTGTAGTCCCAGATACTTGGGAGGCTGAGGCAGGAGGATCTCTTAAACCTTGAGTTTGAGGTTTCAGTGAGCTATAATGATTCCACTATACTCTAGCCAAGGCAACTGAGCAAGACCCTGTCTCAAAAAAAAAAAAAAAAAAAAAAACTTATAAAATAAAACTCCAAACATACTTACCATTTACTCAAGTGAAATGTCTGAATATGGACACAAAGTATTCTTTTTTATTTTTTTTCTTAACCACCAATACCGTTGACTATACAGAGAAATGAAAATTAAAATACAAAATCAAAACTATAATAGCCAAAAGGTGGAAACAACTCAAACATCTATCAATGGATGAATAAACCAAATATAGATATAATGGATTACTTACAGCCTTACAAAGGAAAGAGATTCTGATACATGCTACAACACGATAAATCTTGAAGATATTATGATGAATGAAATAAGCTAGACACAAAAAGACAAATATTGTATGATTCCACTTATATGGAGGCACCTAGAATGGGCAAATCAATAGAGACAGAAATGAGAAAGAGACAGAAGTTAGATGAAGTGGGGAATGGGAAGTCATTGTTTAATGGCTGATGAAAACGTTTGAGAAGATGAAAAGGTTCTGAAGATCTTGGTGGTGATGGTAGCATAACGGTGTGAATGTACGTAAAAGTTACTGAAGTATATATCCATAAAAATGGTCAAAATTGTAAATTTTGTATGATATATAGCTTATCAGTTTAAATATATATTTAAGCTGGGCACAATGGTTCATGCCTGTACTCTTAGCACCCTGTGAGGCCAAGAAAGACAGATTGCTTGAGCTCAAGTTCAAGACCAGCCTGAGCAAGAAAAAGACCCTATCTACTAAAAATAGAAAAAAAAAAAGACTAGCCAGGCGTTGTGGTAGCCACCTGCAGTCACAGCATTCTACTCAGGGTGAGTGATGGAGTGAGACTCTGTCTCAAAAAAAAAAATAAATAATAATAATATATATCTTTTTTCTTTTTTTATATTTAAATATACACATTCATATACACACACACATACTCACCTATAATGTAGGCTGGTTATACAGCAAATAAATAAATAAATTATTTGTATCTTTTAGACAAAAGGAGAGGGCAATAAAGAGGGAAAAATTGGAAAGAATAAAGGAAAAACACAGAAATGTAAATGCATAAAACAGCTAATCTTAATATTAATTAGTTTTTAATTTATTGCCCCTAATTCACAATCATAAAGGTAATGAGATTCAAAGTCTGTTGCCACATACCCTGTTTCCCCAAAAATAAGACATCCTTCAAAAATAAGACCTACTTACAGGAAAGATAAGACGTCCCCTGAAAATAAGACCTAGAGCATCTTTGGGAGCACACCTTAAAATAAGACACTGTCTTATTTTCGGGGAAACAGGGTAGTCTTGAAATCTATTATGTTTGTTTCTTTCTTCTTTAAGAGACAGAATCTCACTTTATTGCCCTTGGTAGAGTGCTATCACGTCACAGCTCACAGCAACCTCCAGCTCTTGGGCTTAGGTGATTCTCTTGCCTCAGCATCTCGCATAGCTGGGACTACAGGCACCCGCCACAACACCTGGCTATTTTTTTGTTGCAGTTTGGCTAGGGTGGGTTCGAACCCACCACCCTCGGTATGTGGGGCTGGCGCCCCACTCACTGAGCCATAGGCACTGCCCAAATCTGTTGCATTTCTTTCCAACAGACCCTGAAAAAACTGTACAACTTTTAATTAAACTAATACCCTAGAATTTATATTCTGATTTGCTCTTGGCTCATTATAGCTTGTACTCTTTCCTGTTGGACTGATTTCTTAATCACAGATACATTTAAGTTCTCATTTTACTAATTGATCTCGTAAGTTCTTGCAGATCATCATACAGCCTGTTTTTCAAAGCTTTAGGAAAAAATATGTGGGTCAACTGGATAGCAACATGAAAAAATGAAAATGGATCCTGTACTTCACACTACATATAAAAAATAACTTTGAGTTGAAGAAAAACCTAGATACAAGAGATAAAACTATCAAACAAAAGGAAAACATGAGGGTAAATCTTCATAAGTGGATTTGGAGATGGAGTCTGAAATATGACTCCAAAAGCATGAGCAACAACAACAAAACAGAGAGAAAGTGATGTTCATCAAAAATTTTGTGCATCAGAGGACACTATCAAGAAGGCAAAAAGACAACCTACAAAATAAAAGTTTGCAAATGTCTAGTATCCAAATGTAAAGAACTATTATAAGTCAACAACAACAAAAAACCCAATATTCAAAAGGAGATATTAAAAATACATCCACATTATGTATCAGAATGTCATTACATTTTATGGTTGAACAATATTTCATTGTATGTCTATACATCAATTGAACATATATTTCCCCAAAGGAGATAAAGAAATGGCCAAAGAAACATATGCAAAGATGCTCAGTGCCATTATTCATTCAGAAAAAGCAAATCAAAACCATGAGATGCTGCATCACACGTACTAAGGTTGGCCATTATAATAAAAATAAAAACGAAAACAGAAAGTAACAAGTTTGAATAGGATATGGGGAAATTAGCACCCTCACAGACTGCTAGGAATGTAAAATGATATAGCTACTATGAAAACAGTTTGACAGTTTCTTAAAAAATTCAACATAGAATTACCGTATGACCTACTAATTTCACTCCAAGGTTTATATCCAAAAGAATTGAAAACAGATATTCAAGCAAGTATTTGTATACAAATGTTCATAGTGGTGCTCTTCAGAATAGATAGAAGGTAAAATGTCTACCAATTGAAGAATGGATAAACAAATGAGACATACAATGGAATATTATTTGGCCATAAAAAGTAATGTTCTGATACATAATGTGAATGTACCTTGAAAACATTATGCTAAGTGAAAAAATATAGGCACTAGTCAGATATTTATGTGAAATATTCAGAAAAGGTAAATCCATAGAAACAGAAAGCAGATTAGGGTTGCCAGTAAGCTGGGGGAAGGGACAAATGGGGAGATGGGTATTTTGTCTTCTCTGGAAATGATAAAAATTCTTTGGAAGTAAAAGTCATAGCTACACGACATTGTGAATGCACTTATGTCACTGAATTTGACACCTCAAAATAAAACAATATGCAATTTATATATTGCCAAAGATAACCCTCTTCCAAAGTATGTCCTAATTAGTAGACTTTTTGGCTAAGAATTTTATATCCACCTTGTTAAAATGCAAAATCTTCATTTCTGCACACCAAAAAATGATACTGTTACTTGAGAAGCCCAAGAGTCTTGCTTTGCAGAGGAAAAAAAGATGGCTGAACTTTTCTAACATGATATTTTTGATTTTAGCTCCTTAAGCAATTATTATTAAATTTTATGAAGTATTATTTCAAACTATCACCTACATATATTTAATACCACTTAACCCAAGAAAGGAGAAGGAAGTACTCTAACTCGGACTATACTATGATCTTTAGATTGCTTACTTTTTAATCATTAAGGAAAATTTATCCCCCCAAAATCACTGAAATAAAGAAAACTATAGTTATAATAGATAGGGTTAAATTCTCTATTGCTATAAAATAAAATTTAAGTTACTGATTATGAATTATAAATCCCTTTTCCATTGACCCCCAGCACTAACTACCTTCACTGAATCACTAGCCAACATTTTCAACATCATTAGAAAAAAATTAGTAATTCTTGGCAAATATTTTGCATTCTCATACTTATTTTTATTTTTTTTATTTTTTTAACAATAATAAACATTTATGATTTATTGAACCAGTTCCATGGCATAATGCAATGTAAGCCCCTTTACATGGATTATCTTCCATAAATCTCACAATAGCTCTAAGCAATAGGTACCATGTTGTCCCTATTTAATAGATAAGAAAGCTAAGTCTTATAGAGGTTAAGTAATTCACCCAGACATCATAGTCAGTAAAGTAGTGGCACTTCTAGAATCAACAAGTTTTGATTCATTTTTAATAGCTCTTTTTAAAAGATGAATTTCAATGGCACCTCTTTTTAGCATTTCAAAGTGAAATTGATTATTCTCACTTCTACTCTCCCACGACATTTTTGCACCCCTTTTACAGAACCTAATCAAAGTATTTTCTTACGTTCAGAATAACGTGAGTTCTTGCCTGACTCTCATGAAGTGAAGTACCAAGAAGGTAGGGCTGCCTCTGTGCTCCCCACACCCACAGCATTTGGAACTATGTATGTGCTCATATGTGAGGGTGTTCCTTCCTCCATAACTTTCCTACTGGGTGGAACTTAACTTCACATTCTTCACACTCAAATCCACAGTGGGCTCCTAGTCATTCTGGTTCTGATTGTATTCTCTGCACTTGTACCATTGCAAAAAAGTTTACATCTGGTTAAAATGGAAAATAATAATAACAATAGTGGCTAATATTTATTGAGCACTTACTGGGTCTGAAGCCTATGCAAGTTCTTCTTTTTTTTGACACATTTTTATCACAATGGTTAACATAGCCTTTCCAGCGTTATCTCAGTTACTGTGCCAAAACATTTACATTCTACATTTACCAAGTTTCGCAAATACCCCTGTAAGATGCACCACAGGTATGATCCCACGGATCCCCCTCCCTCTACTCACCCCTCCCCTCCCTTTCCCACTTCCCCCTATTGTTAGGTTGTAACTGGGTTATAGCTTTCATGTGAGAGCCCCAAATTAGTTTCATAGTAGGGCTGAGTACACTGGGTACTTTTTCTTCCATTCTTGAGATACTTTACTAAGAAGAATATGTTCCAGCTCCATCCATGTAAACATGAAAGAGGTAAAGTCTCCATCTTTCTTTAAGGCTGCATACTATTCCATGGTGTACATATATCACAATTTATTAATCCATTCGTGGATCGATGGGCACTTGGGCTTTTTCCATGACTTAGCAATTATGAATTGGGCTGCAATAAACATTCTGGTACAAATATCTTTGTTATGTTGTGATTTTTGGTCTTCTGGGTATATGCCCAGCAGAGGAATTACAGGATTGAATGGCAGATCTATTTGTAGATCTCTGAGTGTTCTCCATATCTCTTTCGAAAAGGAATGTATTAATTTGCATTCCCACCAGCAGTGCAGAAGTGTTCCCTTTTCTCCACATCCACGCCAACATCTCTGGTCTTGAGATTTTTGTGATATAGGCTAGTCTCACTGGAGTTAGATGATATCTCAAAGTAGTTTTGATTTGCATTTCTCTGATGATTAAAGACGATGAGCATTTTTTCATATGTCTGAAGGCCGTGCGCCTGTCTTCTTCAGAGAAGTTTCTCTTCAAATCCCTTGCCCAGCCTGCGATGGGATCCCTTGTTTTTTTCTTGCTGATGCGTTTGAGTTCTCTGTGGATTCTGGTTATTAAACCTTTGTCAGAGATATACCCTGCAAATATCTTCTCCCATTCTGAGGGCTGTTTGTTTGCTTTACTTACGGTGTTCTTAGCTGTGCAGAAGCTTTTTAGTTTGATCAAGTCCCAGTAGTGTATTTTTGAAGCTGCTTCAATTACCCAGGCGGTTCTCCTCATGAAATACTCACCCAGACCAATTTCTTCAAGGGTTTTCCCTGCATTCTCCTCTAGTATTTTTATAGTTTCATGTCTTAAGTTTAAATCTTTAATCCAATGAGAGTCTATCTTAGTTTATGGTGAAAGGTGTGGGTCCAATTTCAGTCTTCTGCAGGTTGCCAGCCAGTTCACCCAGCACCATTTGTTAAATAGGGAATCTTTTCCCCACTGAATGTTTTTAATTGGCTTGTCAAAAATCAAATAGCGGTAAGTAGCTGGATTCATCTCTTGGTTCTCTATTCTGTTCCAGATATCTACTTCTCTGTTTCTGTGCCAGTACCATGCTGTTTTGATAACTATTGATTTGTAGTAAAGTCTGAGGTCTGGTAGTGTGATTCCTCCTGTTTTGTTTTTATTTCTGAGTAATGTCTTGGCTATTCGAGGTTTTTTCTGATTCCATATAAAACGAAGTATTGTTTTTTTCAAGATCTTTAAAATATGACAGTGGAGCTTTAATAGAGAGTGCGTTGAAATTATATATTGCTTTGGGTAGTATGGACATTTTGATAATGTTGATTCTTCCCAGCCATGAGCATAGTATGTTTTTCCATTTGTTAACATTTTCAGCTATTTCTTTTCTTAGAGTTTCATAGTTCTCTTTATTGAGATCTTTCACGTCTTTTCTTAGGTAAATTCCCAAATATTTCATCTTATTTGGCACTACTGTGAATGGGATAGAGTCCTTACTGCTTTTTCAACTTGACTGTTGTTGGTGTATATAAAGGCTACCGATTTATGGATGTTGATTTTGTAACCTGAGATCAGGTTACTGCTGAATTCCTTGATCAATTCTAGGAGTTTTGTAGTAGAGTCCCTAGTGTTTTCCAGATACACAATCATATCAACTGCAAAGAGGGAAAGTTTGATCTCTTCTGACCCTATATGGATCCCATTGATCGCCTTTTCTTCCCTAATTGCGGTGGCTAAAACTTCCATTACAATGTTGAAAAGCAATGCAGACAATGGGCAGCCTTGTCTGGTTCCTGATCTGAGTGGAAATGATTCCAATTTAACTCCACTCAATACAATATTGGCTGTGGGTTTGCTGTAGATGGCCTCTATCAGTTTAAGAAAAGTCCCTTCTAGACCGATTTTCTTGAGTGTTCTGATCATGAAGGGATGCTGGATATTATCAAAAGCTTTTTCTTTATCAATTGAGAGAATCATATGGTCTTTGTTTTTTAATTTGTTTATGTGCTGAATTACATTTATAGATTTACATATATTGAACCAGCCTTGAGACCCTGGGATAAAACCAACTTGGTCATGATGTATAATTTGTTTGATGTGTTGCTGGATTCTGTTTGTTAGGATCTTGTTGAATATTTTTGCATCTATATTCATTAGTGATATTGGTCTATAATTTTCTTTTCTTGTTGGGTCTTTTCCTGGTTTGGGGATCAGGGTGATGTTTGCTTCATAGAACGTGTTGGGTAGTCTTCCTTCTTTTTCTACATTTTGGAACAGGTTGAGTAATATAGGTACTAATTCCTCTTTAAAGGTTTGGTAGAATTCTGACGTGAAACCATCTGGTCCCGGGCTTTTCTTTTTAGGGAGGTTTTGTATAGTTGATGCTATTTCTGAACTTGATATGGGTCTGTTCAACATTTCCACTTGATTCTGGCTAAGTCTTGGAAGGTGGCGTGCTTCCAAGTATCGGTCAATTTCCTTCAGATTTTCATATTTCTGAGAATACAGTTTCTTGTAATATTCATTAAGGATTTTTTGGATTTCTGAGGAGTCTGTTATTTCGTCTTTGTTGTTTTTGATTGATGATATTAGAGATTTTACTCTTTTCTTTCTGATTAGGTTGGCCAGAGGTTTATCTATTTTACTGACCTTTTCAAAAAACCAGCTTTTTGATTCATTGATCTGTTGTATAATTCTTTTGTTTTCAATTTCATTTAATTCTGCTCTAATTTTGGTTATTTCTTTTCTTCTACTGGGTTTGGGATTGGAATGTTCTTCCTTTTCCAGTTGCTTGAGATGTCCCATTAAGTTGTTAACTTCCTCTCTTTCCGTTCTCTTGAGGAAGGCTTGCAGTGCTATAAATTTCCCTCTTAGAACTGCCTTTGCGGTGTCCTAGAGGTTCTGATAGTTTGTGTCTTCATTGTTGTTTTGTTACAAAAAATTGGCAATTTCTTTCTTAATCTCATCTCTGACCCAGCTATCATTCAGCATAAGATTATTTAACTTCCATGTTTTTGTATGAGTATGCAGATTCCTGTTGTTACTCAATTCAAGTTTTATTCCAAGATGGTCCGAGAAGATGCAAGGAATAATTTCTATTCCTTTAAATTTACTGAGGTTAGACTTGTGACCTAAAATGTGGTCAATTTTGGAGTAAGTTCCGTGGGCTGATGAGAAGTATGTGTATTCAGTTTTGTTGGGATGAAATGTTCTGTAGATGTCTGTTAAATCTAAATATTGGATGGTTAGGTTTAAATCTAAGATTTCTTTGCTCAGCTTCTTGCTGGAGGATCGATCCAACACTGCCAAAGGAGTGTTGAAATCTCCGACGATTATGGAGCTGGAGGAAATCAAGTTACTCATGTCTGTTAGAGTTTCTCTTATAAATTGAGGTGCATTCTGGTTGGGTGCATAGATATTAATAATTGAGATCTCATCATATTGAGTATTACCCTTAACAAATATGAAGTGACCATTCTTGTCCTTCCTTACTTTTGATGGTTTAAAGCCTACTGTATCTGCAAATAACATTGCAACACCTGCTTTTTTCTGATTACCATTTGCCTGAAATATGGATGACCATCCTTTCACCCTGAGTCTGTATTTGTCTTTTAAGTTAAGATGTGACTCTTGTATGCAACAAATATCTGGCTTGAGTTTTTGTATCCAGTCAGCTAACCTATGCCTCTTTAGAGGACAGTTTAAGCCATTCACATTGATGGAGAGTATTGATAAGTCTGCTGGAATTTTGGGTATCGAGTTTTTCAAAGGTTCAGTGGACATTTTTAATCCTTTTGCCAGTGTGGAAGTTGGAGTTTGATCTGAAGTTTCTGAGTGAGTTTACATTTGTGGTATAGGATTGGGTTGGTCATTGTGGAGGATAGGTCTGAGAATATCCTGAAGAGCTGGTTTACTTATGGCAAATTTTTTCAACATATGAATGTCGTTGAAGTATTTAATTTCTCCATCATAAATGAAACTCAGTTTAGCTGGATACAAGATCCTGGGTTGAAAGTTATTTTGCTTTAGGAGATTAAAAGTTGATGACCACCCTCTTCTGGCTTGAAAAGTTTCAGCAGAGAGATCTGCAGTTATTCTAATATTCTTTCCTTTGTACGTAATAGTTTTCTTTCACCGGGCTGCTTTGAGAATCTTCTTTTTCATGTTAACTTTAGTGAAGCTAATTATGATATGTCTGGGGGATGACTTATTGGGGTTGAATCGTGCTGGGGTTCTGAAGCTGTCTGCTATCTGAATTTCAGATTCTCTAGGCATGTCTGGAAAATTTTCTTTCATAATTTCATGCAGAAGGGCCTCTGTGCCCTTCGAGGCCACTTCATCATTCTCAGAAATCCCAATAATTCGTATATTGCTTTTTTTCAAATTATCTGAGAGCTGAGTGAGTGATCCGTTTTTGCTCTCCATTTCTCTTCCTCTTTGAGAGATTGGGAGCATTCGAAGACTTTATCTTCAATGTCAGAAATTCTTTCTTCTGCTTGCTCCATTCTGTTGCTGAGGGATTCTACTGTATTTTTCATATCTTTGAGGGCTGTAAATTCTTGCTTCAGTGTGTCTAAGTCTTTGGTGGTTTTGTCTTTAAATTCGTTAAATTCTTGACACAACTTTTGAATTTCTCCTCGAATTCCTAATTCCATTTTATTAATCTTGTCTGCAATCCAAATTCTGAATTCGATTTCTGACATCTCAGCCAGTTGTTTATGAATGGGATCTTCAATCACATCTGCCGTATCTTTTCTTGGGAGGGTTGATCTATTCTGGTTATTCATGTTACCAGAGTTTTTCCGCTGATTCCGCCCCATGGTTATTTTACTCCCTTTGATTTTCCCCCTGGGGCTTTATCGAGGGCCCGTACAGTGTTGTGGCCTGAGGAACTGGGGCCCTGTCTTGTGTGGTGGGGCTAAATGTTTCTGTCTTATTTTTAGCTGGTTTCTGTTCAATCCTATTGCAACGTCTACTCTGGCTTGAAGTCTCGGCTGTGTGGAAAAATCAGCAGTTAAGTCACCCCGCCCTCCCACCTCTGGCACCAGTTGGAAAAGGAGAATCAAACCTTCCTACAACAGCACACCCTGGGCACCGCCTGAAAAGTCCTCAGTCTATTAGCCCAGTTCAAAAGGTCCAAATCAACTGTCTCAATCGGCACCTGTCTCAGGTGGGAGAGTTCAAGAGGTCTCTGGTAACTGGATCACAGGGGCCTGGTGATCACCCCAGTGCAGCGTGGAGTCAGGAGGAGCCACCCAGCAAACAGAGCAGTCTGGGAAGGTTGACGTCTCCTTCCCCACTTTGCCTCTCCGTCGGACCCAGTCACTAGTATCTCTGCAGATGGCTAACCCAGTTGCCCGCAGTGAACAGACACTCCAGGGGTTTGCACCTGCCTGAATCGCGAGGAAGTCTGCCAGGCCCCCACAGTCTGCCGCTATCTAGCAGGAGGAGATGGGGCCCGACATCTTTGAGTGCTTGATGCAGGTGATGGGAAAGAGGTGTTCACTCAGGCTTATCCTCGTCCCTGATTGATGCTGCTAACAGAACAGAACAGAACAGACAACTTTGCGGGGTTCTGTCTCTGTTCCTGCCAAAATCGCCTACAGAAGACGGGCTGTTCTGAGTTCAAATGTCTTTGCTGCTGGAGGTTTGTGTCTTCTTTGCTGCTGGAGGTTTTCGTCTGATCACCTCTCTGGGTCGGCCCGGCCCTGGAAGCTTCCTGGGTTTGTGAGCAGTGTCAGGAAATCCCCCGCTCACCGGTGGCCTCCTCTGGTTGCCCAGGGAGACAGGGGGTGTGGCCTCAGAATATCCAGAAGTGAGCCGTTCTGCCGTTAAGGAAAAAACGGCTGTTGATCTGCCTCCAGGGAACTGCCGCTCTGGTGTGGGCACTCAGCAGACCCTTTTCTCCTCTGTCTCGCGCCCAGAGTCAGCACTGAGCGGCCGCAGTTTATGCTGGGTCCACACCCCTCGAGAGATCCCCCAAGAATCCGAACTCTTGGGAGACAGGCCCCCAGACCCCGAGTGGGAGTGGGGGGGAAGCTAGAGTTTCATTCAGTTTTATGCCCGGCCGTATTGTTGTCTGTGGAGGGCTGCTGCACCGCACCGTAGGGAAATGCTGCCAAGGCTTGATTCCCCCTCAGCAGAGTGCCCTCTCCTCGCTCACGTGTCTCAGAGTCAGCGCTGACCTGAGGCAGCTCGGGCACTGTGCACTCCCCTCGAGAAATCACCCAAGGATCTGAACTCCTGGGGGATAGGCCTCCAGACCCTGAGTGAGCGTGGGGGGGAGTGCTGGGTGCTCAGTGGGGAAGCTAGAGTTTTATTCAGTTTTGTGCCTGGCCGTATTGTTGCCCGGGGAGGGCTGCTGCACCCCACTGCAGGGAAGTGCTGCCAAGGCTTGACTCCCCCTCAGCAGAGTGCCCTCTCCTTGCTCGCGTGTCTCAGAGTTGGCGCTGACCTGACACAGCTCGGGCACTGTGCACGCCCCTTGAGAAATCACCCAAGGATCCGAACTCCTGGGGGACGGCCTCCAGACCCCGAGTGAGAGTGGTGGGGAGTGCTGGGCGCTCAGCGGGGAAGCTAGAGTTTTGTTCAGTTTTGTGCCGGGCCGTGTTGTTGCCCGGGGAGGGCTGCTGCACCGCACTGCACCACAGGAAAGTGCCGCCAAGGCTTGACTCCCCCTCAGCAGAGTGCCCTCTCCTCGCTCACGTGTCTCAGAGTCAGCGCTGACCTGACGCAGCTCGAGCACTGTGCACTCCCCTCGAGAAATCACCCAAGGATCCGAACTCCTGGGGGCAGGCCTCCAGACCCCGAGTGAGAGTGGGGGGGAGTGCTGGGCACTCAGCAGGGAAGCTAGAGTTTTATTCAGTTTTATGCCCGACAGGAGAACACCACGGCACCCCAGTAGGGGAGGTAGGTCCAGATTTTAGAAGGTCTCTCCCGTGGAGTGTAGTGGGAGGGCCTTTAATTTCTGCCCGTTTGTTTAATTGTGGGGCTCCTGAGCAGGTCTCATGGGGGAGGGGGACTCCCGTCCGCTTGGTGGTGGATTTTGTACCTTTTGTTTGCGTCCTTGTGATCGCAGCTTGCCTCAGTGGTGTTGATGTGCGTTCTTCAACCTTCTCTCTTGGTGTGGCTCAAGTCCACCAGGATACTTACTAAATTCCTGTCTCTTAACTCTCTTTCTGGACGGGAGCCTCTGTTGAAAGCTGGCTTCAGTCCGCCATCTTGTCTCTCCCCTCATACTTATTTTTAGATGTAAAGCACAAGTGAAAGCAGTAAAAGTGAATGGTAAATAGGGAACTTATATGCAAATATGTTATATAAAGAATTTAGCTTTTAAGAGCAATAATAAAGGTTTTGAAACAGAAAAGAAACATGTTCAGAATTGTATGTTAAAAGATCATATTGCAGTATGGGTCAAAAAAAATCTATCTAATGCGATAAGAGCAGATGTAAATATTTATAAGTTTGTTTTAGTTGACCAGGGAAGAGATGACAGTGGTTTGTAAAAGGGCATTAACAGCAAGGACGGAAAGAAATAGATATATCCCAGGGATATCTGTGATACATTGTCTTAACACTTGGTATGAACTTTAATGAGGAGGTCAGAAAGAATGATAAATCCATTATATATTTTTTTATTTTTACACATACATGTGTTTATTAGGTTTCCACTTTTTGCCTTCACAAAATTAAAAAGTCTTAAAAATTTAACAATAATAACAATGTTTAAGATAAGAAACAAAAACCACGTAAAGAACAAATGAAGATAAATACATTCAGAAAAGAAATCAGACAATTGCTGCAACGAAGTATTAAGCAATAATAATCATAGTAATGCAGAGAAAGTAACATTAGCATTGTCAAATAAGAGTATGTCTATTTAGAATGCTTTGACCCTGAGGTTCAGTATGGAGTCATCAATTAACTTCTTATTACTTTTTTTCCCAAAGTCTCAAAAAATAGACAACTAATATTTATAAATAAAAATAAAAGATAATAGATCATGCCAGACAACAGAAAAAGATGAAATACTTCAAAATCATTCTACTTAATCTGTATACACCTGATATCAAAATTGGAAAAAATATTATTATAAAGGGGAAATTACAAACATAATTTACTTATAAATGAGGATGCAGTATCCTGTATCCTAAACATATTAATAAGTTGAAGTAAAAATTAATATTTAAGTAATGTACTTTAGTCAAAATCGAATCCAATTTATGTGAGACTCAGTCACTATTACCTATTTTTTTCTTTTCCTTTCCCTCACCCCCTCCCTCCTTCTCTGTCTGCTTGCTCTTTCCCCCATGCCCCACCAAGTCATTAATTGTCATTAACTGTCCTCATCAAAGTTGAACACATAGGATTCATACTTCTCCATTCCTGTGATGCTTCACTAAGGATAATGTGTTCTGCCTTCATTCAGGTTAGTACAAATGCTGCAAAATCTCAATTTTTTTAATGGCTGAATAATAAATATTCCATGGTATACATATACCACAGTTTGCCAATCCATTCCTGGGTTGAAGGGCATTTAGGCTGTTTCCACATTTTAGTGACTGTAAATTGGGCTGTAATAAACAGCGTAGAACAAGTATCTTTATAATAAAAGTTTTTTTTTCCTTATAGATAGATGCCCAGTAATGGGATTGCAGGATCAAACAGGTCTAGGTTGAATTCTTTGAGGTTTCTTCATACTTTCTTCCAAAAAGGTTGTATTAGTTTGCAGTCCCACCAGCAGTGTAAAAGTGTTCCTTTTTCTCCACATCCGCGCCAGCATCTACAGTTTTGAGATATAGGTATTTCTCGCTGGGGTTAGATGATATCTCAGGGTGGTTTTAATTTGCATTTCTCTAATAATTAGGGATAAGCATTTTTTCATGTGTTTGCTAGCCATACATCTGTCTTCTTGAGAGAAGGTCCTGTTCATCTCTCTTCCCCATTGATGTATGGGATTTTTGGCTTTTTTCTTGTGGATTAATTGAAGTTCTGCATAGATCCTAATTATTAAGCTTTTGTCTGATTCAAAACATGCAAATATACTTTCCCATTGGGTAGGTTGTCTATTTGCTTTGGTTGTTGTCTCCTTAGCTGTACAGAAGCTTTTCAATTTAATTAAATCCCATTTGTTTATTGTTGCTGTTGTTGCTATTGCCATGGCAGTCTTCTTCATAAAGTCTTTCCCCAGGCCAGTATCTTCCAGTGTTTTTCCTATTCTTTCTTTGAGAATTTTTATCATTTCGTGCCTTAAATTTAAGTCCTTTATCCATCTTGAATCAATTTTTGTGAGTGGAGAACAGTGTGGGTCCAGTTTCAGTCTTTTACATGTGGATATCCAATTCTCCCAGCGCTATTTATTGAACAGGGAGTCTTTTCCCCCAGTGGATGTTCTTGTTAGGTTTATCGAAGATTAGGTGGCTGTAAGTTGGTGGTTTCATTTCCTGGTTTTCTGTTCAATTCCAAATGTCTATGTCTCTATTTTTGTGCCAGTACCATGCTGTCTTGACCACTATCACCTTGTAGTACAGTCTAAAATCTGGTATGATGACTCTTCTTTCTAAAACTGCAACTAAGCATATTCAAATGTCTACATAGCATCTCCTCTTATATGTATAACTCTGATCAACATGTCTAAAACTAAATTGATGATCACCTCCAAATTAACTCCTTATCTAGTACTCTAATATATAAACCAATACAGGTTATTAACTATTTTTCTAGTACTCTAATATATATAACCAATTGTTTATATATTAGTTTCATATTAGTCTGAAGTACATTTGATACTTATTTTTCCATTCTTAAGATACTTTACTAAGAATGTATTTCAACTCCATCCAGGTTAAGTATAAAAGATGTAAAGGCTCCATCTTTCTAATGTTTGAATAGTATTCCATGGTATACATATACCACAGTCTGTTAATCCATTCATGGATTGATGGGTACTTAGGTTGCTACCACGATTTGGCAATTATGAACTGAATCGCAATAAACATCCTGGTGCAAATGTTTTTGTGGTAAAACATTCTTCTGGGTAGATAACTAGTAATGGGATTGCAGGATCAAATGGAAAGTCTACTTTTAGATCTTTGAGGGTTAGCTATACTGCTCTCCAAAAATGCTGTATTAGTTTGCAATCCCACCAGCAATGTATAAGTGTTCTCTTCTCTCCACACATGCCAGCATCTGGTATTATGGGAATTTGTGATGTGGGCTAATCTTGCTAGGGTTAGGTGGTATTCTTAGAGTGTTTTTGATTTGTATTTCTCTGATGATTAAATATGATGAGCACTTCTTCACATGTGTGTTGGCCATTCATCTGTCATCCTCAGAGAAGTTTCTGTTTGAGTCCCTTACCCATTTATAGAGGTTGTTTGCCCTTTTCCAAATGTTTAATGTGAGTTCTCTATAGATTCTAGCTATCAAGCCTTTGTCAGATTCATAACATGCAAAAATTTTCTCTCATTCTGAATGCTGTCTGCTTGCTTTGTTTGTGGTACCCTTAGCTGTGCAAAAAGCTTTTTAGCTTGATCAAATCCCAGTTATGTGTTTTTGGTGTTGCTTTAATTGCCAGGGGGCTTTTCCTCATAAAAGTTTTTTTCTGAGGCCAATTATCTTCCAGTGTATTCCCCACACTCTCTTCTAGAATTTTTATTGTTTAATGTCTTAAATTTAAATCTTTTATCTAGCGAAAATCAATTTTTGTCAATGCTGAAAAGTGTGGGTCCAGTTTCAGTCTTCTACATGTGGACAACCAGTTCTCCCAGCACCATCTGTTAAATAAGGATTCTTTCCCCAGCGCATGGTTTTGTTAGGCTTATCAAAGATAAATGACGATATGTGGCTGGGTTCATCTCTAAATTATCCTGTTCCAAACATGTACATCTCTATTTTTGTGCCAGTACCATGATGTTTTGATCACCATAGACTTATAGTATAACCTGAAATCTGGCAACATGATGACTCCAGATTTATTTTTATTTCTAAGAACTGTATTTGCTATTTGAAGTTTTTTTCTCGTTTCTTATGAATTGAAGTACTATTTTTTCAAAATCTTTAAAGTATGACGTTGGGGCTTTGATGGGGATTGCATTAAATTTATAGATTGCTTTGGGTAGTATGGGACATTTTAACGATGTTGATTCTTCCCAGCCATGAGCATGGTATATTCTTCCATTTGTTGAAATCTTCTGCTATTTCTTTTCTCAAAGTTTCGTAATTTTTTTTTCTTTTCTTTTTTTTTTTTGAGACAGAGTCTCACTATGTTGCCTTTGGTAGAGTGTCATGGCAGCACAGCTCAAAGCATCACAGCAACCTCCAACTCTTGGGCTTAAGCGATTCTCATGCCTCAGCCTCCCAAGTAGCTGGGACTACAGGTGTCCGCCACAACACCCAGCTATTTCTTTTGTTGTAGGTGCCATTGTTGTTTGGCAGGCCTGGGCTGGGTTTGAACCTGCCAGCCCCAGTGTCTGTGGCTGGTGTCCTAGCTGCTGAGCTATAGGCACCAAGTCTGTAATTTTCTTTATAGAGATCTTTCACTTCTTTTAGTAGATACATTCCCAAGTATTTCATCTTCTCTGGCAATATCATAAAAGGAATAGAATCTCTGATTTTATTCTCAGCTTGACAAGGTGTTGGCATACATGAAGGCTACTGATTTGTGAGTATTGATTTTGTATCCTGAGACACTGCTATATTCCTTGATCACTTCTAAGAGCTTTGTAGTTGAGTCTCTGGGGTTTTCCAGGTATAAGATCATGTCATATGCAAAAAGGGAGAGTCTGACTTCCTCTGTCCCCATGTGAATGCCTTCGATCTCTTTCTCTTGCCTGACTGGGATGGCTAGGACTTCCAATACTATTTAAATAGCAGTGGAAACAAGGGGCATCCATGTCTGGTTCCAGATTTGAGTGGGAATGTTTTCAGTTTTACTCCATTCAGTATGATATTGGCAGTGGGTTTGCTGTAGATGGCCTCTATCAATTTAATGAATGTTCTATCTAAGCCTATTTTCTTGAGTGTTTTTATCACGAAAAGTCTGCTAGATATTATCAAAAGCCTTTTAAGCACCAATTGATAGAATCATATGGTCTTTGTTTTTTATTCCATTTATGTGGTGTATTATATTTATGGATTTACATATGTTGAACCATCCTGCATCTCTGGGATGAAACCCCTTGATCATGGTGTATAACCTTTTTGTTGTGTCGTTATATTCTGCTTGATAATACCATGTTGAGTATTTTTGCATTGATATTCATTAATATTCATCCGTAGTTTTCTTTTATGGTTGGGTCCTTTCCTGGTTTGGGGATCAGGGTGATATTTGCTTCATAAAATGTATTAGGGAGAATTCCTTCCTTCTCTATATTTTGGAATAGTTTATACATTATAGAAAGTAGTTTCTTTTCGATGGTTTGATAGAATTCTGGTGTGAAACTATCTGGCCCATGGCTTTTCTTTTTGGGGAGATTTTGTATCATTGATGCTATTTCAGTGCTTGATAATCATCAAGTCACAATTTCTAAATCTTTCTGGTTTAAGTTATTAGAGATCTTATTTTTCTGTTTCTGCTTAGTCTAGCCAAGGGTTTATTCATTTTATTAATCTTTTCAAAGAACCAACTTTTTCTTTCACTTATCTTCCAAATAGTTCTTTTGTTTCCAATTTCATTTAATTGTGCTCTAATTTTGGTTATTTCTTTTCTTCTGCTGGGTTTGGAATTAGACTGTTCTTGCTTGAGACCCACTCCCCCACCCCCAACCCCGGGCAATTGAAGCAACACAAAAAATACATTACTGGGATGTGATCAAACTAAGAAGTCTCTGCACAACCAAGAACACAGTAAGTAAAGCAAGCAGACAGCCCTCAGACTGGGAGAGGATATTTGCAGGTTATGCTTCTGAAAAAGGTTTGATAACCAGAATCCACAGAGAACTCAAACTTATGAATAAAATAAGAACAAGTAATCCCATTTCATTGTGGGCAAGGAACTTGAACAGAAACTTCTCTGAAGAAGATAGGAACATGGCCTACAGACACATGAAAAAATGCTCATCATCTTTAATAATCAGAGAAATGCAAATCAAAACCACTTTGAGAGATCATCTAACTCCAGTAAGGACGGCTCACATAACAAAATCCCAAAACTACAGATGTTGGCATGGATGTGGAGAAAAGGCAACACTTCTGCACGCTGGTGGAAGTGCAAGCTAATACATCCCTTTTGGAAAGAAGTATGGAGAATACTCAGGTATCTAAAAGTAGATCTGGCAGTTGATCCTGCAATTCCTCTACTAGGTGTATATCCAAAAGACCAAAAATCACTTTATACCAAAGATATTTGCACCAGATTGTTCATTGCAGCTCAATTCATAATAGCCAAGTCATGGAAGAAGCCCAAGTGCCCACCAGCCCATGAATGGATTAATAAATTGTGGTAAATAAATTGTGTGTATATATATATATATACACACACACACACCATGGAATATTATGCAGCCTTAAAAAATATGGAGACTTTACCTCTTTTACGTTTACATAGATGGAGCTGGAACATATCCTAGTTAATAAAGTATCTCAAGAATGGAAGAAAAAATATCAAATGTACTCAGTACCATTATGAAACCAATTTTAAATCACTCACACTTTCATATGATCACAACTATTGCCCAAGATGGAAGAGGGAGGAAGGGGGTATGGGAGGGAGGTCAGATCAAGGGAGGGTGAATGGTGGGATCATACCTATGGTGCATAATGCAAGGGTACACGTCAGATCTATTAAGTGGAGTATAAATGTCTTAACACAACAATTAAGTAAATGAGATGAGGTATACATTAACCAGTGTGATGTAAGCGTTCCTAATTCTATATGAAATCAGCACATTGTACCCCACAAATGCATCAATGTATACATGTTTATGATTTAATAAAAAAAAAAAGGAGAATTCACACTATTCACATTAATTGAGAGAATTGACAGATATGGCAGAGTTTTCATCATCTTGTTTTTCAGAGGTTCAAAGCTTATTTTTATCCCTTTCACCATTGTGGAATCTAGACTTTGTTCTTAAATATCTGGGTAGGTTTACTTTGGTGGTATACCATCCTGATGATTATTATGAAGAATGGGTCTAAGTATTTCATGTAGAGCTGTTTTAGTCATGGCAAATTTCTTCAACATGTATATGTCAGTGAAGTATTTGATTTATCCATCACAAATGAAACTCAGTTTAGCAGGATACAGGATCCTGGGCTATAAATTGTTTTGTTTTAGAAGGTTGAAGGATGACGACCATCCTCTTCTGGCTTGAAGAAAAAGTTTTAAGTGAAAGATGTGCAGTCATCATGATGTTCTTCTCTTTGTAAGTAATACTTTTCTCATGCCTGGCTGCTTGCAGAATTTTCTCCTTCCTATCAACATTAGCAAAATTAATTACAGGGTGTCTAGGAGATGCTTTGTTTGGACTGAGTTCTCCTGGGGTTCTGAAACTATCTACTATCTGAATTTCTGTATGTCTTGTAATACTTGGTAAGTTCTCTGCCATAATATCTTGGAGCAGAGAATTTGTGCCTTTGGGACTATCCTCTGTAGGAGACCAGCCACTGGAGGCTCTGGGAGCCAGTCTGTGTGCCGGAGATGTTCTGCAGCCCGGAGAGAAGCCTCAAGCAAGTGCATGCATTAATGAGATAAGATGGGTCTTCTTAGCAAGCAAGTGCTGAAACGTGGACATATGTGGTACAACAGGGTGGGAGTAGAGCCCGTGGGGAAAGAGCACGTTGAGATCATTAAGCACGTAGCTCCAGTACATGGGTCCAGATATCTGTTGTATAATGCTTCAATAAAAGGCCACGACAGAGGTTACTTGGGGTGCTCCCTGGATGTTGGGAAGCCCACCTCTTACAGGCTTGTACCTTGCATCTGTGTCCCGGCTGTTTTTATTTGCGCAGGGATGGGGTGCCCACAGCGGGCACTAACAATCCTCTTCTTCAGAATCCCTATAATTTGGATGTTGCATTTCTTGGAATGATCCCATAACTCAGGGAATATTCTGTTCTTTTCCTCCATTTTTCTGCCTCTTTGAATGCTTGGGACAATTCAAAAGTCTTGTCTTCTTTATCTGAAATTCTTTCTTCACACTGCTCAACTCTATTTCTGAGGGACTGTACTATATTTCAAAGCTCCTTCAATACCTTTTTCAATTACTTAAACTCTGCTGTATCTTTCCTCATTCTGTTCATATCCTTGGTGACTTTGTATTTCTTGAGACAACTTCTGAATTATTTTTTGGTTCTCTGTTTCCATCTTTCCTTCTATTAAATTATCTTATTTGCCATCTATATTCTGAATTCTATTTCTGACACTTCAGCAGAATTCTATTTCTCTGTGGATGGTATTTTCTGTCGTATTTTGACATCCCGGGGGAAGTTGATTTGTTCTGATTTTTCATGTTGTCAAAGTCCTTCTGCTGATTTCTCCCCATGAGTCTTTTCGGCTTTTCTTTTTTTTTTTAGATGTTAATTATACTTTTCTTAGATGAACTGATAGGTTGTCTCTACTGAGTCCACCCCTCACTGTTGTAGTGCCACCGCTGCTCTGACAAAGGCAGACAAGTGGTTTATCAGCAGCCTTGACAGTGTCTCCAGGGGGACAGAATCAGGAGAGAGCACTGGCCCAGAGTTCCAGTCAAAGTCACTTTGCCAGTGCTCTCCAAAGCACTTTGCTGCCTCCACCCACCCAATCAAGCTCCTGAGGCTGCCCAGCAGAGAGCATTAGCCCAGAGTTCAGGGAGATGCTCATGCACTAGGCACCGTCCACCCAGTCAAGCTCAGAAGGCCACCGCTCCGTAGAAAGCATATGCCCAAAGCTCAGGCAAAGTCATTCAGACACTGAGCCCCGCCCACCCAGTCAAGCTCAGGGGTCCTCTGCCTGGCTGAGGGCACAAGTGTAAAGTTCAGTCAAAAGTTTCTTAAGCACTGGGCACTGCCCACCCAATCAAGTTCAGAGGTTGCCCTGGAGGGAAGAAAACAGAAATCTGTGAGATTTCTGAGAATTCCCGAAGAGCTAGAGAAAGGTAGTTCACCTTCTCCCTGCCAAAGTTAGGACTGCAGCACTACTGTTCTCACACTGCAAGTAGATGGAGCCAGAATTCCCAAGCTTCTCAGTGAACTGGCCAAACACTCCAACCTCTGCAGGTGGCAGTCCTTCCAGCAACTAGGATGGGGGAAGAGTGATCTGTAGCCTGGGATTGCAGGAAGGTATTTGGTCTTTTGTGCCAGGCGGGATGGGGCCTAGGCTCAGTGGTGGGAACTCATTTATGAAGAAGGACTGGGACTTAGCAATTGCTAAGGTGATAAGGTGAACAGACTTTTGATCCCTGTTCACTGCGGGCTGCTTGCCCTCTTGGAGCTTCTTTTGGGAGGAAGGGTCTCCCTCTTATCGGAGCTAGATTCATACATGATCTTTGTTGTTTTTCTTCTTCTTTCTTGTTTCTGCCACTTCACTCAGCTTGGGTGATGTGTACCTCACATACTCCTTTCTGTGCGCAGTTCCTCACATTCGGCTTACATCCACTGCAGTCCAACATCTCCCCTTTGGAAATGAGCTGCTGGCAAAAGCCGCTTCTAGTTACCTATCTTCTGAGTTAATTATTCTCAACAAATCATAGTCTACATGGTTGATTGCTATGGACTAAACTGAGTCCCCCCCACAATTTCATATGCTGAAACTCTATCCCCTAATGTGATAGCATTTAAAGCTAGGGGTTATGAGAGGTAATTAGAGTTAGAAGAAAGTCTTCATTTATGTGATTAGTCCTTTCTTTCCGAAATGTGATGGCAGAGTGAGAAGGTGGCTATTTGCAAACCAGGAAGAAGGCCCTCACTAGGAACCAAATCCATAACCACCCTTATCTCAGACTTCCCAGCCTCCACACCTATGAGACATAAACGTCTGTTGCTTAACCCACTCACTCTATGGCATTTTATTATAATCATCTGAGCTGACTAAAACACTGATAATACACAGTATTTTTATTCCCTACACAAATTCTTAAATTTCCTATTTATTCTATTCTATGGTTTCCAAATATTAGACACACTACACCTTTATTTACTGGAATAAATCATTACTTCAGAACAGACCTGGTACCAATTTGTTGGGGGTTTTTCCCTTATGCATGTTCCATTTGTTGCTACCACAATCACAATCACAGGGTGAATGTCACAATGATTGTAACACATTTGGGCAAATACTTTATGATGAGTTTAAATTACATGTGAGTTTCTTTCATATATGTAAATAGGTTAAGTGTAGGTTGGAGGAAGATTAGTGAAACTGCTGAGAAAAAAATTAAATTAGGACTGTGAAGATAAAAGATCTATCTATTAATAAACAAATGCATTTGTCTAAGATTAGAGTTGATAAAGTCAAAATACAAAGTTTATCTATCCCTTACCAAAAAAAAGTGAGAATCAACAGAAGCAGAGAAAATATTAGATCTTTGATTTTAGTTTGTCTATTTTATTATCACACACGGATAGTTATATCTTCTTAATATCTCTTACTGCTTTAAAATCCTTTGACTGTGTAGGGCTCAGAAAGGAAACACGCCTATAGGCGTCACGTGCACCAAAAGCCACGGGCAGAAAAGGAATATCTTA
The DNA here is from genome assembly GCF_027406575.1 of Nycticebus coucang. Classification (NCBI taxonomy): domain Eukaryota; kingdom Metazoa; phylum Chordata; class Mammalia; order Primates; family Lorisidae; genus Nycticebus; species Nycticebus coucang. The sequence goes on from NC_069781.1 coordinate 61,303,335, forward strand.
TTTGAACACCTATAGGCCTCGTTTGGAGTCAAAAGGTTAATTCAGGACCTAATGACAGGTTTAAATGGTACTTTCCTAGTATCCCAAATACTAACCATTCCACATTCTATATCATATCATTATTGCTATAATTATAATTCTACTTTATATACTGAAGAAACCCAAAACTTATGGCCAGTGCGTATGGGATCCCACTGCAATCACTGCAGGACAATTAGCTCTTAGTTTGAAGTATTCAGCTCAAGTATCATCACCATTTATAAATGAAGCTATGCTTCACTCAGCATTTTTCCAAATCACAAGCAGAATGGAGTTTTCCTGCTTTATGTCACTACTATTCTCTCATTATTGATTTTATCACACTTTTGCTGTTCTTCCCTATGAAGTAGTGAGGACCTGATAAAAGGAGCAGCATATAATTTCTCTTTGTTTACCTGTGCCTAGCAGAATACCCAAAGCAGCATTTTATATAAGCTACAGATTTGTATAAAAAAAAATTACCAAACCACTTCAAATTCCTAATTTATTTAGCGAAGGATACAGAAAATGAATGTGAATGTCAAATGTGAAATACAATGAATGTCAGCACACCTAGGATTTCTAGCAAGGACATGCAGCTGTGGTTAACAATGTGCAACGTATGATTTGCTGGATTAGAAAAGCTTAATTTCCTGCTGCACTAGAGCCCCGTTTTATAATTTTGCATCACTAGTAAAAAAAAAAATACACACAAATATTTTTATATGTATATTTTTATATACTAATGCTTTTAACTGGGAAAATGTTAACATCTATTAGACTTTGTTGGATCCTAAGTCTAATTTAGCATTGTTAAAGCAGCAACTTCAATTGAGTGAGAAAGCTATTGAGTCCACTGGCATTTCTGAAAGCTCTCTGGGCTTCTTATTATCTAACATCCACAGCACTAGCACATGCCAGGTACCCCTAAACCTTCTTAGAGTTTAAAACTGGAACTCTGTATATTCAGCCCCCGGTTTAGTGCCAGGCTCTGAATTATATTGTTTAAACATTGAGTGAATGAATAAATAAATGAATATATTAATGCTTGTTAGATAAATACTAAAACAAGCAGCCAATTTATAGCAGTTCATAGATTGCTAAGTTCCTGGTCTTTTTGTTGAAATACAGTCATGACATGATAAGTAGATTTATTTCATAAATCTAAGTGAAATATTATAAAAACTATATTCCACGCAAAATTTCCAATTACTCAGATTCCTTTACTACTACATCAACTAATATTTCCAACCATACTCAATAGGGGAAATGGCCAACAGTAGCACTGTGATGTAGAAGTGCCATGAAATGTTTTATTAAAGTCTTTAAAAGTTAATGTTTAAGGTTGGATTTGGAACAACTACTTACTTTGGTTTAAAAGCAGCATTCCTATATTTTAAGAAAACTTGTTCACTAGCCAAAGGACCAGGAAAGGGGTGGATAAGTAAGACAAAAAATCATACTGATTACAGCCACCCTACTCCAGCTATGAACTGGGGGGGGGGGGGGAACAAAACAGAACAAAATTAAACAAAACAGAATACAGTCATTCACTGTCAATGAAAGCAGAGTGAGAAGCCTGGTCTTTCACCAACACCAAGCAGTAACCCTTTCACACCCTCTTGGATGCATTATCAGAAGAGGTCAAATTAAGAAGTAAGAGGGAAAAAAAACAAGTACAGTGGCATGTGCCTGTAGTTTCGGCTATTCAGGAGGCTAAGGCAAAAGGATTGCTTGAGCCCAGGATCATTTGCCCCAAGGCCAGCCAGGGCAACATAGGGAGACCCTGTCTCTTAACCAAAAAAAAAAAAAAAAAGGAGGTAAGACTACCACCTCTTCCTGATAGTGATAACCTTCTCACTCAGGTATGATCATCTGAGGCCTATTAAAATAAAAGGTTTAAATAAAATCTGGGGACTCAAAATAAAATACAGACAGTCCTTGAAATACAATGATTCTATTTATGATTTTTCAACGTTAGGATGCTATAAAAGTGTAACAATTTTGGCACACTTTACATTTTGGGATAGCGATAGGTGATATTTGAGATATTTGACATTGTATTACATATAAGCTTTGTGTTGGATGATTTTTCCCAGCTGTACACTAATATAAGTATTCTGAGTACCTTTAAGGTAGGCTACCCTAAGCTACAATATTTGCTTGGTAATGTGTATTAAATGCATTTTCAACTTACTATGGATTTACTGGGACGTAATACCATTGTAAGTTAAGGAATATCTATGTTCCAAGTGTCAGAAACAGAAAAATAATCAATCATTATACCAAGCATCAAGAAAATCTCAATTTGAAAGAGAAAGTATAACCAAGGGATGGCACCACCAAGATATAATGCATATCTCTGAATTGCTTGGCAAGGATTTTAAAGCACTCGTGATTTAAATGCTCCTGTGAGCAATTATGGACACTCTTAAAACAAATCAAATGAAAACTCTAAGCAAATAAGCAGGCTATATAAAGAAGAATTAAATGAAAATTTAAGAACTAAAAATTATAATAACTAAAATAAAAAATTCACCCCATGAGCTCAATAGCAGAGATGACAGACGATCAAGGAGAGAATCAATAAATGTGAAGACAATAGAAATTATTCAATCTGAGTAACAGACAGAAAATACATTGAAAAATAAATAGATCCAACCCTCAGGGACTTGTAGGATAATAGTAAAAGATCTAACACTCATGTTATTGTAGTTCTAAAAGGAGAAGAGGAGAAATGTGAGACTCAAGAAAAAAAAATCATTGAAAGAAATAATGACCAAAGTTTTCCCAAATTTGATAAAAGGCACAAATGTAAAGATTCAAGAAGCTGACCGAATCCCAAATAGGATAATCTATGCCAAGCCATGTTATAATCAAAGTTCTGGAAAGTAAAGAAAACAGAAACATGATTGAAAGCAGGTAGGGAAAATGATGTATTACCATAGCAGAACAATGATTCAAGCACTGTATTTTTCATCAGAAACTATGACGCCAGAAGGAAGTGGCGTATTTTTCAAGTGCTGAAGAAAAGTACTGCTAATCTAGACTACTATATTCAGTGAAAATATCTTTCAGTAATGATGGTAAAATCAAAGATATTTTAAATGAGAACAAACAAGAGAATTTCCTGCCAGCCAACATATTCTTAAAAATTCTAAAGGATGTTTCTGATAGAAAATGATAAATAAACTGGGAAGATTAGAAATGAAAATATTATTAAAAGACAAAGCAACAAAAATACCTCTATTATAGTAGTCATATATATAACAAATAAATGTAATATGATTTATGGCTAAATATAAAATAATATCCATGTTTTACAGTTTAAAAATTATGTTTGATAATTGAAGCAAAATTTATTACATCATGTGATGAGTTTCTCAATATAAACAGAGAATATATTTGAGATAATTATAAAGAGAGAAGGGTAAAGGTATGTAAAAGGAGGTAGGGTTTCAACCTTGCACTTACAGTGGTAAAATGTTCATCCCCATAGATTCTAACAAGTTATGTATGTATCATATAATATTTAGAGCAAACATATAATAAAACTATTCAAAGAGATATACTCAAAAAACCTACAGATAAATAAAGATGGAATTCTAAAACAATCCAAACAACCAATAGAAAAAAGAAACAGAGGAAGCAAACAAAAAATAAATAATAACATGTCAGACTTAGTTCTAATGCATATATCAATAATGCAAGATAAACATGCAAAAAATGTAATTTAGTATATAGAAATACACTAGCAACGTACATTTAAAAACCAAGATAAAAATTAACACCACTGAAACTGTTCCAGAAAATAACATAATTTAGTACAAATCTAACAAAGTAATGACATACAGAACTTGCATGCTAAAATTACAAAACACTAATTTAAAAAAAAAAAAATGAAAATCTCAATAAATTATGAGACACTGCTTTCATGGAATAGTAGGTTCAATATAGTTAATATGTTAATTCTCTACAAACTGATCTACAGACTTAGCAAAATTCTAATCTTTCTTATTTTTGTAACTGAATTGAAATATGAAATACTATTATAATAGAGGTATTTTTGTTACTTTTTCTTTAAAGGCAAAGGGACTAAAAAGGTCAAAACGATTTTGAAAGGGAAGAATAAAGTTGATTATTGTCACTAAATGGGCTTAACATCTATTATAAAGCTATTATAATCAAAATCAGGTGGTTTTCATGAAATATTGTAATACAGATAAATGGAATAAAAGAGTCCTAAAACAGAACCACAAAAATACGATCAATTGATATTTGACAATTATAAAGAATCTATTTTAGAAAGAATAGCCTTCAAAAGTGATATTGATACAACTTGGCATGTATTTACAAAAACAAAACTTTAATCTATAATGTATACCTTATATGGAAAGTAGCTCAAGATGAATCATAGATCTAAATAAAACATGTAAATCTTCCTCAAAAGAAAACGTGAGATAAAATCCTTGTGACCCTGATTAGGGAAATAGCTCTCAAAGCCATGATCCATGAAGGCAAAAAACTGATGGAAGTGGATTTCATCACAACTGAAAACTTTTGCCTTGCAAAAGTTATAGTTAAGAGAATGAAAAGGCCATCTATAGAATGGGAAAATATATTTTCAAATTAAGGACTTGCATACAAATATATAGAGAACCCTTAAAGCTTAAAAATAAGAACAAATTATTGTTCAATGCGCACAATAACTAACCATCTAATAAATGGGCAAAATATTTGAACAGATACTCATCAAAAACAATATAAAGATGGCAAATAAGCACATGAAAAGATAATCCATTAACCATTGACCACTAGGAATACAGAAATTAAAATCACAATGGGAAACCTATTGGTATGGATTTTTAAAAATTCTGACAACACAAAGTACTAACAAGGACAGGGAACAACTACACTCTCATGAATTACCATTGGGAATGAAATGGTATAGCTACTCGGAAAAATACTGTGAGTTTCTTTTAGAGTTATACATATGCTGGCCACATGACCCAGCAATGCAACTTCTGGGTATTCAAAAAGGTATATTCATACAAAAACTTGTGTATAGGCAGGTTCCATTTTTAACTAAAAAAAAAAAAAAAAAATATATATATATATATATATGGGGGGGTGTGGGGGTGTATATATATATATATATATATGCAACCACCACTTTCTTCTTCCCACAATCCCTCTTTCTAACTTGCACCTTGTAGAATGGCTCCCGCAAAGAAGGGTGGCAAGAAGAAAAAGGGCCATTCTGCCATCAATGAGGTGGTGACTTGAGAATGTACCATCAACATTCACAAGCACGTCCATGGAGGTGGGCTTCAAGAAGCATGCCCCTTGGGCACTCAAAGAGATCCAGAAATTTACCATGAAAGAGATGGGGACTCCAGAAGTATACATGGATACCAGGCTCAACAAAGCTGTCTGGGCCAGAGGCATAAGGAATGTCCCATGTAGTATCTGTGGGCAGTTGTCCAGAAAACGTAATGAAGATGAAGATTCATCAAACAAGCTCTATACTTTGGTTACCTATGTGCTTGTTACCACTTTCAAAAATCTACTGTGAACATGGATGAGAACTAACTGGTGATTGTCAGAAACATCTAATAATGTTATAAAACCACACACATACACACACACAAAAAAAACCTAGAAAAGACACAAATGTTCTTCATCAGATGGATAAAATGATACATCCACACAGAGGAATATCATTTAGCACTAAAAAAGAGCAAAGTGGGATGAATCAACTTGAATGAATCCCAAAGGCATTGTTATGCTGAGTAAAAACATCCAGTCTCAAAAAGTTACAGCCTCTGTCACACTTTGATATTTAAAGAAAAAAAAGTTACAGCCTGTATGATACCACGCATATGACGTTCTGAAAAAGACAAAGCTCTAGGTAGGGAGAATGAATCACTGGTTGCCAGGTGGTAGGAGTGGTGGGAGGATGAGGACATTTTTTGAGGTGATAGAACTGTTTTGTCTCCTGATTGTGGTGGCAGAAACATGAATCTACACATGCGTTGTAACTCAAAAAACCATACACTAAAAAAGTGAAGGTACTATATGCAAATTTTTTAAATTCTGTCTTTATCAGTAACAAACTTCAATGAAACAATGACGTTTTATAAGTCTTACTGTTTTATCATGATACTTTTTAAAATTAGTTTTATTTTTAACATCACATTTCATTAAGAATATTTAATACTAATCATGTTTCCAAGTAAGCTCCTGAGAACAGAAAGTTTGTCTGATGTGTCATTTCATTCACCTAGCAGAGTGCATGTCAGGAGGCAGTAACTCAAATACATTTGTTAACTGAATAAATGTTTTACAAAATAACCTAACCCTTTTCCCCAAACTTTGTACATGATTTAAAGTTTATTCAATTCTTTAAAAAATTTCATTATCTTTTACTAAGTTAAGTCTGATCTGAAAAATAACTATTTTACTTTTGGCTGTCACATTAATAAACATAATCGGATTTTAGGAAAAAATTCCATACTTTAATAGTGACTTTTAGCATTCAATTCAAAAAGGTGTATGAAAAGTACAAACACTGCTGATTGAACACATCAAGGCCTTATTACATTTTCCTTAGTTATATTTCATGAATATAAATTTACATAAAGTTATATTTCATAAACCCCAAATGTACCACTTACAGGTAACCTCTGCATAAATAGATTAAATTTCCCAACTAGTTAGATTCGGTCTCTGTATTTACTTCATCCAAGATCAACTTTTGTTTTGTAGAAGTCATTAAAGATTCTCAGATAAAGCACTGATACGACATGGATGAACCTTGAGAACATGATGCTAAATAAAGAAAGTTAGTTACAAAGGTCCATCTATTGTACAATCTTGTTTATGTGAAGTGTGAAGAAAAGGCAAATCTACAGACACCGAAAGTAGATTAGTAGTTCCCTAGGGCAGAGGAGAGTGAATAAGAGGGTTGGAGAATTATAGCTAAATTGTGTAGGTGGTAGTGATGAATATATCCTAAAATTTATTGTGATAACATATGGTACAACTCTTTGAATGTACTAAAAGACATTGAATTATATAGTTTATATGAGTATATTATGACTTGTCAGTTATATTTCAATTAAGCTACTAAGATTATCAGGAAATGCTTCTTAGATAAATTTATGTAGTCTATAAAATAATTTTTAGAAGCTGGGCACAGTGGCTCATACCTGTAATCCTAGCACTCTGGGAGGCCAAGGGGTGGATTGCTTGAGCTCAGGAGTTTGAGACCAGCCTAAGCAAAAGCGAGACCCTGTCTCTACTAAAAATAGAAAAACTGAGGCAAGAGGATCACTTGAGCCCAAGAGTTGGTGGCTGTTAGCTATGACGCCTCAGCACTCAACCCATGGTGACATCTTGAGACTGTCTCAAAACATATATTTATATACAATAATAGTTTTTAGATAAGAGACTTCATTATCAGGATCAAAAATGTAGCACTAGTAGAGTATATTGCACTTTGAGAGATAAATGGAAGTATACATTTAAACTTGATGTCACTCTCTTAAAAGTTTATCATTACACGTAAAAGGTTGTAACCAAAAGTTATGTAGTATATAAGATAAGCTTTTGATTTATAGCTAAAAAAATTCAGCTACACTTAATTACATTATACCATATGATGCTAAATTCTAGCGATCTAAAAGATATGCAGGCTTTCAAAAAAACTGTTTCATCCAATTGTCAGATATTAACTCTAAATGAAGAAATAGCTAAATAACAGAAGCAGCTAATTATATTGGTCTAAGGCTTTTTCATCTCAATAAATAAATAAGTAAAAGAAGAAGTGGTTTTTCTTTGGCCGGATTAATATAATAGCCTATGAATTATAAGATCAAGCAAGCAAACTGTATGTTTTCTAAAATATGTAGTATCCTTCATCAAGTTTTATACTTAGGGCAGCTAAGAGACCAATGTGGAAAAATCAGCAGTAAGCCCTAAGGACAGGCAGTGCACAGCAAGAAAGAAAGCAATTCCCTCGTGTCTTTTGCAGGTCACTACCAAGGACCATGTTAGCAGATCCACACCAGACCCTTAACAGGCAGTTCTACTGCTACCAGTAATTAGCTTGGACAGCTCTGGCTCCAAGAGTAGCAGCAAGGCTACACCATAATGAGCTCAGTTGGGATTAGCAGGACAGGGCAGGGAACCAAGAGAGCTCAGGCATTCTGCATTGCGTATGTATCTAGGAGATCAAACAAGGATGGCTGGCTAGGTTATCCCCTCTCCATCTCATTCCAAAAATGAAGCACGGCAGTGTCTAAAATACAGGCTAATGAAGAGCGACACCTCCAACAGATGAGAGCCACATTAATTAACACAATCCCTAGATCATATTATACAGTTTCTGTTAGAGCTAGTAAATGTGCAACTTGTTATTGCATGATATATATATATATATATATATATTTCTTTTTTTAAAGCTAGCCTTTTCGTCTTTACTTTTATTGGAAAGGAACAGATTATTTCATTTTCAAATTTTATAAAGTATTTCTTTGATGGCCTTTAAAGAAAATTCTCCCAAATGTTTATCAAAGTCCATACTGTTAAAAGATAAACTCACTTTTGAATCATTAGCTCCTGGTTTTCCCTTTTGAAATATGCCAGTTCATTCCATACAGCATCAGAATCTTCTTGTTGAAGTTGTTTGGGATCTGCTCTCTTTATCTTTCTAATTTCATTCCTGTTTTTAAAATAAAGTTGCCTTTTTCTTTAACATGTTCAAAATACAGTGTAATTTAATTTATATACTCTTTTGAATTTAAAAATATCTATTGACCAAATTACTAAGTCAAGCTGTTTACTGGATGATTTCCTAAAACTTAAGCATGTAGAAATTAAACTCCCCTATCATAATTTCCTAAAGCTCAACTGCTACTAAGGAAAGCAAACTTTTTTTTTTTTTTTTTTGAGACAGAGGTTCACTATGTTACCCTTGGTAGAGTGCCAACTCTTGGGCTTCAGTAATTCTCTTGCCTCAGCTTCCCAGGTAGCTGGGACTACAGGTGCCTGCCACAATGCCCAGCTATTTTTTGGTTGCAGTTGTCATTGCTGTTTAACAGGCCCAGGCCAGGTTAGAACCCGCCAGCTTCGATGTATGTGGTCGGTGCCCTACTCACTGTGCTATGGCGCCAAGCCTGGAAAGCAAACTTTTAAGCAGATACATGATATTCTTAGTTCTATTCTTGTTATTCATCTTAATAGTAATAAAACATACACTTCAGAATTTTAGCAATCTCCAAAACGTCCTATAAGCAACCAACTCATCTAGAATTTGCTGCCCATCAATCTGAACACGGTATAGATGCCCTATCTTATAAAAAGCTATTACCAGCGCACATGTCACTTTTCCACTGATTACTAAAAAGTTAGGTGAGCAAAAGCTAAATCTAGAACAAATTCCTTTACCACTGTTTTACAGACAAGCAATATGAAACACTTCCATTCATCAAAGGAAAAAATAAGATGTGACAATTATCAACAAGTCACACTAAATGCCCTTTACATTTTTATTTTCTGTACGTAAAAGAAACTCTTCGTTCTTATTTTGTAAAAGTGCTGTACTGGACAATTTAGAAACAGCATTTCTCTATAGAGCAGACCAATGTGTATCATCAACATTGCCCTAAAGGATCCATCTCAAAAGATGAGAGGGTAGTAGATTTTCTGTACTCACTCAGTCCTTTGCCCTCTGTTGATACTGTTAACAGGGGAGCCACTTACAACTAACCAAGATCTGAACACCTGTTCAGAGCAATTGAATTGAGACTGCCAATTCATTCAGATAAGATGGAGAACGAACTGATGGATAGTAAAGATCTTCAAATTGCATACTAGGTTGAAATAGTTTTAAGGTAGTTAATTATATATGTGAATTTCATATTTCTCTTGTTTTTCCATTAAAACTTAAACACTTTCTGGGTTATAAACATTTTAATCCCATATTTTATTTATTTAAAAGCAGCTTTCCAACCACATGCATACTAAAAATATTTGCATTAAATTATATACTTTTATTAAGCTATTTTTATGATATTAAAAATACATACAGTAATTCATAATCATCTACATCTGATATCTGCAAATGATAGGAAAATTTTTACTTACTGCTAGCACATTTCTGTTTTTATTTGTCATTTCTCCATCTAAAAATTCACAGTAAAGATTTGACTACCAAATAATATCTTTAAAACCAAACAAAAGCCATTACAACACCTACATAATGCTACTCCATTCCATTTAATATTTAGGAAAATGCCTTTATGAGCTATGTAACTCACATGCCACTGCCTTCTTCCCACTGTTTTAATTGCTCTTTTACTGCTCTGTAGTTGGTCTGTAACATCTGTAGCCTTTCCTTGCGTTTTTCATGGGCATCTCTTAGCTCATCATTTTCTTGGCTCTGTAAAACACAAAAAGCAAGTATGTAAGTTTGAAGAAAGTATTAGTTTAATGTTTCAATTAAAAGGTTACCTAACCAAAGATGAAATTTGAAAGAAAACAGTGTACAAATATGAATAAATTTATAATATTTAAGCAGAAGAAAGCAAAGAATTTCTCAAGTCACAGAATAGGTTTGCTGGATAAATTCAACCTACAGTGCATTTTCTAAGCTGCTTACATAATTTGAAATTTTGCCATCAAGTTAATTTCATTCCTTTCCCTGTTGTTAATATACATACAAATATTCATAAGCCTATAGTATAGATTTTTAATTTTCTTTTTTAGCATATGCATTTATCTATATAAAGCATGATTATTTATATATATGCATTTATCTATATAAGCATGATTATTTTGTTAAGGTGCAAATATGGCTAATGTAAGGATATTAATCACAGTAAGAACAATTCTTCAGCCGGTGCATTCATAATTAATATGCACAAAGCACAAAGATGATAAAGAAGAAAGAAAATGAGACAAGGCCTGGCATGGTGTCTCACGCCTACAATCCTAGCACTTTGGGAGGCTGAGGCAGCTGGATAGCCTGAGCTCCAGAGTTTGAGACCAGCCTGAGCAAGAAATGAAAAATTAGCCAGCATCCTGAAGTAAGCCTATAGTTCCACTACTTGGGAAGCTGAGACCAGAGGATTGCTCCAACCCAAGAGTTTGAGCTTACTATGAGCTATGACACCAAAAACTCTGTCTCAGAAAGAAAAAAAAAAAAGAAACTAGACTTATGGGAGAAGCAATATAGTTTAACCTTTGGGGGTTGTATAATAAAAAACTAAATAAAAAGCTAGGCTTATTACTTTTGAAATGGTCATAGAACAGGTAACTCCACATTATGTTGTTTCAACACTAAGCTCAAACGATTACACTCAACTACTTCTAAATGTATAGCACATGTGATACATGTTCATTTTTAGATATAATCATAAAATCTACTTATAAAGATTTTATAAGTAGCAAATTCTTTATAAGAGCAAATTCTTAGTCTTCGGACATATTCACATGATACATGTAGTATGTTTCACAAAGTAAAATAAATAGTGAGTTTTTTTCCCATAGAATTTCAAATATTTTAAAAACTTTTACTCATATTTCTGTATGAATGAATTTGTATGTTTATTTGGTGGAGGCAACAGGTACTCTCTATCATCATAGTGACGTGAGATGAGTAGGCATAGGGCAATCAGGAAGATCTGCATTCCATCCTTGGAGCTTTTCCTGGTAGTTGCATTATCTTAATAACACTATTTAAATTAATTCAATTTCTTTTTTAATAAAACATGTAAAAACAACCAAAAAAGCAGGTTTAAACTGTGATGATTAAAGTAAATTAGTGAACATAGACAGAGCCCCTGGCACCTGCCCTTTAAAGGCACAGAGCAAAAATTAGCTTCTTTCAGTCTCCATTTCCCAGGTGATGCCAAATTCACTGTCTTCTTGACCATTTGCCTCCCATCTAAACAGTAAGGTAATACTTTTTACAGAATTTGCATTATTTGACTGCAATTCTGTCTGTTTCAGGGGTATTTATATTTCATCATTCTACTTTTAATACATTTCTAGTAGGATAATTCTCATAAGTAGTTATTAGCATGCACCATTTGTTTGTACCAAGAAATATTCTATATGCCATATGAAAATAGGAGTAGTTGATGGAAAAGCATAAGAATAGCATTAGTTGACAGGTGCAATCAAAATAAATGTTATCCTATAGAGTTTCAGAAGATACACAATTCACAGTTAATGCAAACTTGCTAAAAGTTGCATAATTTAAAACATCAAGTAAAAGTCAAACATTCAGGAAACTGAGTTCAATTTTGTTCATTTCATTTTAAAAAGCATACATGAAATGCCTATGATGCAGAAGCTTAAGTGCCAGTAAGAGTTCAAATCTTGCTACTCAAAGTTAACTACATTTTACTTTGATACAATTACATAAGTTTAGTACATCTCAGTTTCTCTATCTTCAAAAAATATTTATATCTCTTTTAAGACGTTAAGAATGATTTAACCTGGAAGCTGAATTTTTCATAATAAGTTTGATAAACAATCCAAACATCACTTCACATCTTTAACACAATAAGCTTTCTGTTCTTAAGTAGGTTAAATAAATAAATTAGCCAAACAGAAGATTAACAATTAACTGTTAGATAGATCTACCTATCAGTTAGATAGATAAATACATGACAATAAGCTAATTATGTTCATTGGTATTTCTTAAAACTAAAAAATATATTAGGAATTTCAATACAGTGTATTAGAAATTTGCTAATAAAATAATTTAATTACAAGAAATTTATAGAGTATATTGGAAGAATGGTTCATGTCAAAACATAATTTCAAAATAAACTTACACTTGAACTATAACAAAGATTTCATTTTAAAGATTTCAAAATAGCTTTTTATAATTATTATTCATTGAATCTAAGTATGTCTTCTAAAACTCTTATTTTACAATGAATTTCTTAAAAATTAATACATACAGGCCAGGTGTGGTGGCTCACACCTTTAATCTCAGCACTTTGTGAGGCCAAGGTAGGAAGATCACTTGAGGCCAGGAGTTCAAGATCAGTCTAAACAATATAGTGAGAATCTCTCTTTATGAAAAAGAGAAAAATTAGCTGGGCATAGTGGCATAGGCCTCCAGCTACTCAGAAGGCTGATGTGGGAAAATTGCTTGATCCCAGGAGTGTGAAGTTATAGTGAGCTATGATCACACCACTGCACTCTAACATGGACAACAGAGTAGAACCCTGCCTCAAAAGAAAAAAAAAATTACTTATAAACCTGTGTTTAGGGAATCATTAAAGTTCTGGGTTAAAGTCATTAAACACTCTTGAGTAAATAGACCCTAAAACATTGATCAAAAAGTGAAAATTAATAGAGTAGGATATACAAATTTTCTTGATTACTTTTCACAATGATCCTCTATTGAATTAATGGAACAAATTTGAGATTCTTATTAGTACTCTCATTATATTTAGCATTTTTTAGTACTGCTTCAGTTCCCATTGATCACTGAATCTAATATCCAATGTTTTCCTTCATTCTCAAATAGCAATTGACTATCTTACACCATTAAACTTAAGAATAAACTCAATAAAAATCTCCCAAGTCCTATATATCGCTCATGATGTGCCTGTATCTAAACTAGGCATATTAATCAAAGCACTGAATACAGCCATTTTTGATTCCTAAAGCTTTAGTGTAAAATGTTCAGTATTAGCAAAGTCTTGGCTTTCCTATAGTAATTTAAATACATGACTAATTCGAGTAAGTAGTGATTATAAAGAAGGTTTCATACATGAGCTTTTTTACTTTAATCTTACTTGCTTCCTAATTTATTTTAATCTAACAGTAGAGTACTTATATAATCTTATAAAATTATTAAAATCTAAACTATTAAAAATGAAACTCAACTAGTGATTATTAGTCCATCAATTTGACAGACATGATTTATAATACTAATTGTTTAAAAATGCAGTTTCATTCATAAATTCGTGATTTGGGGATGCTAATTATCAAGTGTCATTCATGCAGGCCAGGCACGTAGCTCATGAGTTCATGACCAGCATGAGCAAGTGTGAGACCCCATCTATACTAAAAATAGAAAAACTAGCCAGGCATTGTGGCTGGCACCTATAGTCCCACCTACTACTCGGGAAACTGAGGTAAGAAGATTGTTTGAGTTTAAGGTTGCTGTGATATATGATTCCAAGGCACTCTAGCCTGGGGAACAGAGTAAGACTCTATTTCCAAACAAAACAAAACAAAACAAAATGTAATTCAAGCGGGGCTCAGTGGCTCACACCCATAATCCTAGCACTCTGGGAGGTTGAGGTAGGTCAATTGCTTGACCTCAACAGTTAGAGACCAGCCTGAGCAAGAGCAAGACCCCTTCTCTAATAATAGTTGAGTGTTGTGGTACGGACCTGTAGTCCCAGCTACTCAGGAGTCTGAGGCAAGAGGATTGCTTGAGCCTACGAGTTTGAGGTTGCTGTGAGCTATGACACCATGGCATTCAAGGGCAACAAAGTAAGACTCTGTCTCAGGAAAAAAAAAAAGTGTCATTCATGCATTCAATTAGTCCTGGAGACCATTATTTATTTGTCCTTCTTCAGAAATACACAGTAAAATTTTATAAAAATGTAAATAAGATAGAAAGATATAGCTCAAAGAAAAACATTTTCCCTATTTTAATGCTACTAGAACACAGGTCAGAAGTTATCCATCAAAAATTGTTAAGAAATTCTTTTTAAATAACCAAATACATTTTAAAACTAATCTTATAAGAAATACAGCTTAACTGTAGTTTGGAATATGATCTTTTAAATCCCATTTGACAAAGAATAGTCAAAATCAGGCCAGACACAGTGACTCATGCCCATAACACTAGCACTCTGGGAGGCCAAGCCTGGAGGTTTATTTGAGGTTGGAAGTTAGAGACCAGCCTGAGCAACATACCAACCAAAGACAGAATAATTAGCCAGGCATGGTGGCGTGTGGCTGTAGCCCCAGCTACTTGGAAGGCTGAGGCAGGAAGTTTGCTTAAGCCTAGAGTTTGAGGTTACAGTGAACTGTAACAATGCAACTTTACCCTAGTCTGGGAAGCAGAGCAAAACCCTCTTTCAAAAAAGAAAGTCAAAGTCAAATAATAGCCCTTTATTTGGAAATAGCTTACAACAAAATCAAAAGAATGGATTAAAAGATGCATTTTATATGACTAATTAATACATTTTCCTAAGAGGATACATGGGCAACTAATAAATGAAATCCACGCATTAGATCAACAAAGCATTTACTGAGTACCGTCTATAGATTTTGCAACTGAACTAGCTAAACTAGAGGTTCTAACGTCTGAAAAACAACTCTGAATGACTGAACCACTACAAAATAGAAAAAAATTTGTCACTGACTTTCCTCAAAGATATTTCCAATTCTATTTTTTAATTCATAGAAACAGAATGATTTTTTATCTACTTGTCTGGTTTGACCAAAGTCTCCTTGCCAAGAATAAGGTTAACTAAAAGCATTAATATTATTCACAAATCAAGGAATGAGAGTATGATTTAAGGGAAGAAAAGCCAACAAATATTTATAAAATAAAATACCAAGGGCTCTATTATGAATGTTCAGTTTTAGCAAATTGTATCCAATTCATGTATACCAGAATATTGCTAAATAAGATATGTAAACTGCATTCAAAAGACATACTGATGTTATTAAAGGACACTAAAAAGTGTTAATAAAATCAAGTTGGCAAATACACGAAAGTCAGTAAGTAGCGATTCACTGCATTAGTGATCTCAAGAATAAAAATTTCAAGGGCCAGGTGCAGTGGCTCACACCTATAATCCTATCACTCTGGGAGGCAAAGGCAGGAGGATTGCTTGAGTTCAGAAGTTTGTGACCAGACTGAGCAAGAGTGAGACTCTGTTTCTACTAAAAAAACAAAACAAAAAAACTTCAGAAAGCTCTGTTGTACTGGTTTCCAAATTATAGCTGTTAGAGTACTACATTAGCAAAGTCAGAAACATGGGTGGGATTCTAATAAAAATAGCTACAATTTCTTCCATTACTATTAGCTTAATTATTATGGCACTGGTCATCTATCTTGGAAATATGGACGACTAAGCACAAAAGTAAGCAGAGCAAGATAATGTGTTAATATTTTATACAAAATTCGTAACGAATACAAGAATCAATTAATGCCGCTATAATAAAGAACATCATTTTAATGCAAAAAAAAGTATATACACACATATTCCATGGGCTAGTGGTGAAATTTATTTGTCCTTACAAGCCTTCCATACAACTTGGGACTCTAAAGCTACCTACTGTGCCATGGAGCATGTCGTTAGTCCTTAGTTCAGCTAAACTTGTTCACAGTATGTTTCATGGAACATTACCAGCCTTTTGGAAAAATTAGCAGGCATAATATAACAAAACTAACCTGGGAAAAGGACATATCTATAACTTTATGTTGGTTTACAAAGAACATTAATATGTTAAAGTTTCACAAAAAAGAAAGCTTTTACTCTATTGTTTACAATGATTATTTGAATGTGGAACATTTTTGTCTACTATGTTCCCATTAGCTTCTGCCAGAGCAGCAGTGTTCCATATACCTCCAAAGACTATGACAAAAATATTCAACACATATTAACAAGTAATGGTCTATAAAAGGAGTGCCAAGATCAACAAATGTATCTATAATGTAACTATAAGGCACCCTTAATGGGTTGAATTGTGTCCCTTCCATCCCAAAAATATGTTAAGAGTCCCAATACCCAGTACCTCAGAATGTGTTTTTATTTGGAGACACAGACTTTACACAGATAATCAAGTTAAAATGAGGTCATCATGGTGGGCTCTGATCCAATATGACTGGTATCCTTATAAAAAAGGAGAAATTTAGGAGTGTCAAGATGGCCAACTAGAGATAGCTTTCACCAAAGGCTTATTCCAGAAAGAGAAAAATGGACTGAATCTATCTCAGAGGAGTTGAAGCTGAGGGGTTAAATACAAGAAGAAATCAAGGCACTGGGCATCCACATGGAGACTAAAGAAAGTGTGAAAGAAGGGAAAGAACAGAAAACATCTATGGAACTAATGGACTATAGGAGCCAAGTACCCAACAAAGGGGTAAGAGGAACCCTCCCACTGCTGGGGGCTTTCCAAGGGCTCTCTATGTAGAGCCGCAAACACAGGATTTCTCACCTCACAAGAGAGAGCCATGAAACCCCAGTTTTCCTGTACCTAGAAATTTCTAACCTGTGGGTCCCCATCCTGGCCTTACATAAAACTGAACAAACTTTGTCTCTGATGCCTTGTGCCCACAGCCCATCTCCCCCTTGGTCAGTAAACAGACTGCCCCCTGCAAGGCCAGACTCCCAACGCTCTGGCAATTGGAGTGCTAGCTCTAGGGGCCCGGGAAGTCTGAAGGGTCTGCCTACCCCCAGGCACCAGAAAGGCAAAGGAACGCTGATTGGACCCACTGGGAAATCAAAGATCACAGAGGCTACTTTCTTCCTCACTACAACTGGCCAAATCCTTAACTGGTCATGGGCAAAAAGAGGTAGGTCCTACCCTCCTTACATATCTGGCAAGGTCTATAAGGCTCCTCTACATTGTATGATCTGGTGAACCCAGTGTGCTCTCCCCACCCACCACAAAAGGAAATTGTGGCTTGGCTGCACTGACTTCAACGAGGCAAGGTTCCTCCTGGGTGTCCCTTTTGCACCCTTTTCCCTGCCCTCTGGAGTGGCTCTGACCACCCTCTGTTCCTACTGGGTCTCTCTTGGTGGTTCAGCCCAGCTTCCTCCCTGCCAACATGAGGAGAGGTCTAGCATCAGATGAAGCTGCCCTGGGAAGGTCCAAGAAGCAGACTGCAGGGTGTAGTTTCCTTCTCCCAGCCATTGGTGTGGATCACAGTGTATGCAGTCAGCTATAGCCAGGACTCTGCTGAAAAATTCCAGTGATCTGAATTTGTTTGCAGGCATTTGTTCTGTGATGGGGCAGAAAATTGGGTGGGAACAGTTAGGTGGCCAGAGGATTCCCCACCCCTAGTCGTGGGGGTCCAGAGGATAGCAGTGGTTACATCTTTTACAGCAGTGACTTTGTGACATTTCAACTGGGGTGAGGTTCTAGCTAGAAGGGACCTTCTAGCTCCTTTTAACTGGGGTGAGGGCGGGCTGATACTAGGACAGAAGCAGATCAGTGTGCTAACCAAGAGAACCTCTCAGCCTAAGAGTAGCTGATGGTCCACCCCCAGGTGCTACCCAACCCAACTTAAAGAAAGGAAGACTGGCCCCCAGAGAATCTCATGCTGCAGCCTTGAAAGGAAGCTTCATAAGGCTGTGTGTGGAAAGGGCCACAGAAAAATAACTCATTTCAACAGGCAGAAGTTCATGAAGGAGTAGCAAGATCCATATCCTGGGGCCTCTGGAGCTGATTTCAACCTGCCAATTTTAGTTTAGTTGCTAAACAGGTCTCTGGGTCCCCAATTAGTTTACCTCTCAATAACTATTACAGGATAAGCTAACATTTCAGCTAAAAAATATAATTAATATAAAAAATAAGCTGAAAATATACCTAGAGAAGAACCAATAGAAGAATCCTGGCAACATGAAAAATCCAAGCATATCAACGCCTCCAAGATATTATAAGGGAGATAAAACTAAAAATACCATCCATAAATAAATCATTAAAGTATCAGAAATAGAGTTCAGAATATGGACAGAAAATAAGATGAATGGAATTGAAAAGATGGAAAAAGAAATCCAAAAAATAGTCCAAAAATTATCCCAAGAAATTAGTAAAATTAAAGGCAAAATCACCATGAATCTGGAGATAACTAGGAAATACATAGCAAAGCTTAAGGAACTAAAAGAGGCATCCAAGGAAATTCCAAGCACAGTAGAGAACCTCAGTGATAGATGAGAACATGGAGAAGAAATAATTTCAGAAATCGAAGAGAAGACTTTCGAAATAAAACAATCATTCAAAGAGGCAGAAAAAAGTGAACAAAAACAGAATATTCCCTGAGTGAGTTATGAGATTACTCTAAAAGATCAAACATTCAAATTATTTTAATTCCTAAAGGAGTAAAGGATGGTATAAAAGTATTGAAGCTCTACTTTAAATAAGACATCATGGTGGAGAATTTCCTAAGAATTGCAAGAGACACAGAAATTCAGATAGTAGATAGTTTCAGAACTATTGAGCACCAATTTATACAAAGCATCTCCTAGACACATTGTAATTAACTTTGACAAAGTCAAAATAAAAGAGAAGAGTCTGCCAGCAGCCAGGTGTTAAGAAAAGAGTTACCTACAAAAGGAAAAATACCAAGATGATAGTGGACCTGTCAGCTGAAACATTTCAAGCATAAAATACCAAGATGATAGTGGACCTGTCAGCTAAAACATTTCAAGCAAGAAGAGGGTGACCATTGGCCTTTAACCTTTTTAAACAAAACCACTTCTGGCCCAGGATTCAGTATCCTGGTAAACTAAGTTTCATATTTGATGGAGAAATCAAATATTCGCAAACTTTGAAGAAATTTGCCACAATAACACCAGTTCTACAAGAAGTACTCAGACCCATTCTTTATACTGACCAGAACAATGGTCCATTACCAAAGTAAACACACCCAGAAATTAAACCACAAAGCCTAGCTTTCTCCATGGTGCAAGGATAAAACTAAGCAATAGACCTCCACAAAACAAGATGAACAAAACTCCACCATACCTATCAATTCTCTCAATAAATGTGAATGGTTTGAATTCCCCACTGAAGAGGCTCGGGCTGGCTGACTGGATAAAAAAACACAAACCAAATATTTACTGTCTCCAAGAAATGTACCTAACCTCTAAGGATAAAAAGAGACTCAGGGTGTAGGGATGGAAAACAATATTCCAGGCAAATGGAAATCAGAAAAAAGCAGGGGCTGCAATCTTATTTGCAGATACAATTGGATTTAAACCAACAAAAATAAGGAAAAACAATGATGAACACTATATACTGGCCAAGGGAATAATATAACATAAGAGGGGGCGGCGCCTGTGGCTCAGTGAGTAGGGCGCCGGCCCCATATGCCGAGGGTGGCGGGTTCAAACCCAGCCCCGGCCAAACTGCAACAACAACAACAAAAAAAATAGCCGGGCATTGTGGCGGGCGCCTGTAGTCCCAGCTACTCGGGAGGCTGAGGCAAGAGAATCGCGTAAGCCCAAGAGTTAGAGGTTGCTGTGAGCCGTGTGACGCCACGGCACTCTACCAAGGGCGGTACAGTGAGACTCTGTCTCTAAAAAAAAAAAAAAAAAAAAAAAAAAAAAAAAAAAAATAATATAACATAAGAGATTTCAATCCTTAACATCTATTCACCCAACTTAAATGCTACTAAATACATAAAAATAACCCTAAATCATCTGAATTCTATGATATACTCCAACTCCATAATAGCTGGATAGTTCAACACCCCTCTGACAGAACTGGAAGAACTTCTGAGCAAGAGAATTCACCAAGTATGAATTAGGAAATATAAGCTCCCAAAGATACGCCAATAAAGCTACGTGCTCTCAAAGATGGGTAAAATGCTAGAAATTCAAATTTCATGTGTTTTGAGACAAATTCAGATGAAATTAAAAAAAAATGCTCATTTATCTGTTTGACTATTTAATTTTTCTAGAAAGAATAACTGTAAATGACCTAAGCTAGGTTAATATGGTTTTAAACTCATTTTTGTTTTTATATGTTTATCACATATAAAGAACAACAATAAATTGTTTCTGCTTGCTATAGTTCTATTTTTTTGTCTCTGAAAAACTAAATGTAATTTATTACCAATTTTAAGCCAAAACATTCCCAAATAATTTTAAAGTAGTGAATAAACATGTAGTTTTCAAGTAAAAATATTTTTTATTACTTTGCATGCTTTTCACAGGTAATTAAATTCAGGAAAGAAAAATGACAAGTAGTAATTTGTGAAATTTATGTTTACTTTGGTATATTTTTTCTATGCAAAGTTACTACAAAAGAAATGATTTAATGTTCACCTTTAGTTGTACTGCCTTCTCTAAGTTTTCAATCTTTCTTTCAGCTTCTCTCAGCTTCCTTAGCTCCTCTGAGTCTGTGAAAGAGTTCTTTGGGGACAAAGACCTTGAATGTTTCACAGGTGGTTCCTCGAGAATAAAACAAGGACATGGTTGAACTAGTTAGAACACTGGATTATGAAAGACATGCAAAATTAAAGAACAAGTAATTTTGAATACTAATAATGAATTATAAAAAAAAAAAAAAAAACCTGCATGGAATACCAGAGAAATAACAAGCGGAATTACCACAGTGCTACCACTAAAGGTTTCTCTGTGACTCGTTAATGAGAATATTCATTTACATTTACATTGTTTCTTTCAGAATAATGATGTCCCATTAGGGAAGACTAAAGGGTTGTAGACTCAGAAATGCAAGAAACCTCATTACAAAGGAGGGGATAGAGGCTGGTCTAATTGCTCTATAAGGGTCCAAGGTTACACTTGATAGGACAACCAGATACAAGAGGGAAAGGATTTTTTTCCCTTTGAAATAGTTTAACACACTGTGAAGTTGAAGGAACAATATGCTTCAGGAATATAAATACAACAGACAGTAGATCTTATATCATAATGACCATATGGTCATTAACTATAATGTGGCTAACTAGAGACAAGAATATGTTTATATTATGTACAGCTTCATATACCAATCTGGAGAAGGAATATGTGAAAGCAACTATTATGCAGGGCAACATAGCGTTCATCCTTACTGCATGTCCTTACAGAAAAGAAAGAAAATTTCGGCCCACAATACCACACCCCCTCCTCTTTTCGTGACTTTTATTAAAAGCAGACAAATGTCAAAGCAGTGTATTTATAAACTTCAGCAACGCAGCAAGCAATCTAATTAAACCTTATAATGTTCTACATCATTATTAGGGTTTTTCCATTTAAATAAAGCTCAGTGTTTGTGAAACTACTTAAAAATAATATATACGTGTGTGTGTTTATGAAACTACTTAAAAATAATATATATAAAGCAGTTATGTTTTAATAAATAAATACAACTCATTCTTCTGAAAATTAATAATAATTTTGGAGAGAGTGAATCAGAATATCACCGAAATATGGGTCTAATTTTAAATACTTCCTTTATTAAGATGGTTCTACTTAAAACAAAAAAAATCGAAAACAATTCTTGAAAACAATTGTGACAAGTATGAGAAAAATGTTAAAACTCTTACTTTTAGAAAAATGTTATTTCAATTTATCTAGAAATAATATATTTATAAGAGGATATTATGGTATTTTTTATATTAGTAATTCTTATGTAGCATAATGCAAATACTATACAACAAATACTAAAATGTGAGACATTAATAAATGAGAAATATGCTATGCAAAATTTGCTTATCTCTAATGCTATCCCTTTAAATCTATAAAAATATATAAGTGCAGAAGTTAATGTTAAAATTCAGTTAATAATTTCTATTCCACATGGACAATATTTTAAACATATCAAAATGAAAACAAAATATTAGTTATGTTCTTCTTTCAATTAAAACTAGAAAACTGAGTAAATGACAAAACATTTTAAGATAAATTTTTAACCAGATAGGTTACTAATATATCAGATAGATGAGGAATACTTACCAAAACCTTTTAACATAACAATGTTAATTTAATAAGGTAGATATATTAATAGCAATATATTTAATTGATTAATTTGGGAATATAAGTTAGCCTTTAAAAAGGGAAAATTCTCTTCTCCTAACAAGTATTTGATCAAGAGTTTGGACATAACATTTTTCAAAAAATTCCAGAAATTGTTGAGAAGAGAGAGGAAATTTTGTGGATCTTGCCTAATGTGTACATTGCAAGGGTATATTTCAAAATAACTAAGAATAAATTATGTCTTAGCACAAAAAATAAGTGAGGCAATGGTTATTTTAATGAGTTTGAGTTAAACATTCCCCACTGTATATCAGGTCATTACATTGCACCCCATAAATGTACACAGTTATGATTTTAATTAAAAATTAAATGAAAAAGAAAAAATATAGGGTGAAAAAAAATGCTGCCCTTTGTTTTTTAACTTAATCTCATCCCTTACAGCCTCATCCTGGCAAATTCACAAAATGACAAAATGTCCCAACCTTGTGTTTTACTTTAGCACTTGTCATGATGCTTTTCTCTAAAAAATGTTTGTTAGTAGATATGTTCTCAGACAGTTTCTCATTTGCTATTTTCAGTTTCTCCTGTAAATACTCAATTTCAGACTTCTGTGAGACCATTAATGTTTCTAAGCTCGATAAGGATGGCCGTTGAGATACCTATCAAAAAAGAATATGTGTAAATAGATAAGTATGTTTGTATCTTATATTCTTCATAAACATATGCCAATACATATATTTCATTACACAAAATAAATTTATTTTAACAATAAATTATAAACTAGCATAAGCTAAACTTTATTCTAATTAAATGACATTTTTCAATAAAATAATCAAGAGTCTACATAAATATTTTCATAAATAATGTCACAATAATTTACAGGGGAAAAAAATTAAAGCCTATCTCCATACTGATTCATACTGATACTATATAAACTAATTATTTTAAAATTATGATCATATATATATATAATTCCTCACAAAATACTCTATTCACCTTAGGATCATCAGAGTTATACAATACCATCTATATAAACATGGGAAAAGGAAACCAGTAGCACTACACCAATTAGCTTTTAATGTATCATAATTTAGTAATGAGTCCTCAAAGAACGTTGATGCTTTTAAAAGTCAATACAACTTACAGTATTCCATTTTTTAAATGTATTAATGTATCAGAAAAAGTGCTTATAGCAAGCCCCTCATTTTACCAAAAGAAATCACAGGAAAATATTCTTGTAGGAAACCTGTTCATGAAAACTAACATTCTGCTAAAATCTACTATCAGCTCCCCTAGATAGAGACCATCAAATTAATCATGACATTTACAAAACACAAAGGCATGGAATCATAAAGAAAATAATATTTTTTGTTAATGTGCTAGCAAAAGAAAATCATATTTTATAATTCTAATATTATCAATATGGTTCTATTAACTCTGAAAATATTCTCATTTAATCTTACTGAGAGCCCCATCCTTCCTATGGACAATGAGGAAAAAATATATATTTAACTTTTTTGAACCAACAATGAAGAATATCACCTTTACCCAATTTTGTCTACTTTTTTTCTTCTTTGGGGGAATAGGCAAAAAGTTTCTAATTCTAACCTATATTTTTTATAAGAGGGATCAGCTTTGATTTACAGTATTATACATCACTCGTCTTTGTATCATTTGGTTTATTTCCCAGCATTTATTCTATCATACTATTAAATGTTTTCTTTAAAGTGCTGGTCATACTGTAATTATGGTGCTTAAAATAGCTGTGTATTACTTACTTTATTGTCTTGCTTTGAACACCAAATTAAATGCTTCAAGCATTTTTTTTCTCCCAATAAGTCTAAATGATTTTGCCCTTTTTTCTTCTCCCTCTTTTTGTCACTGTTCTTACTTTTCCTCCTTTTAATAATCAATTTATGACATTTACAAATATTTCCTTAGATTGGGCTGCCAAGGTAAACAATTTTCAAAGGCTACATACCCTTGTCTAGATTTCCTTTAATAAAATTATGAAGGATACATTGTCACTCCATCATTATCAAATAAATTTGAATAATTTATTCAAGGTCAAACAAAAATGTAGACTAGAAAAGGAAAAATAATATTAGTTCACTGAGATATCCAATAAATAAGCCTGTGGTCTTTAATTAATGCATTTTCTAAGTTATCACTTGATAATGCTATAGCTATCATAAGTATAAAATTTTACTACTCATTCAAGAAACCGGAATAAAAAATAGTTACATATTAATGAAGACATTAAAAGTGCTTTAACGGGATACTTTCTCTGTAATAATGAATTAATATTTTTATTAATACATTAATATTGCTGATATTATTTCTCACATTAAGGAATATTAGGCAGCAGTCCTTCAAAATTCCTCAATTAAAAAAAAAAAAAAAAAGGCAGAAAATAGCCCAGGTGCCATCAATAGACTGGCTAAGCAAAATGTGGTATCTTCATACAATGGAATATTATTCAGCAATAAAAATTAATAAACTGGTTACATGTAAAAAATAAAAAAGCAGATCATCAGAATTAAAATACCATGAAAGTAATCATAACTCAAATTCACACAGGAGCCAAAAAGATAACACAGACAATTAAGTAGAGGTCACTACGTCATTGTGTTTCATGTGTTTTAAAATAACAGCTTTAGAACTCATCCAACAGAGGCACCTTTTATACATATTAAAATTACACTTTTTATATATATACATGTAGATATGTGCTTCTGTTTCACAAAGTGACTTATTCATATTTCCGTTTTCTTTAAATATAGTTTTCTCTCTCATCTTTTATCACTTTTGCTAGAGATACACTCACAAAAGTATTTCGCATTTCTCTTAATACAATTTTTTAAATTATAAACAAAGTGAATAATCAATACTCAGGTTCACTGTGGAAGAGTAAGGGAGGTATTTGGGCAACTACTACTCAACTACAGCCAACTGTTTTCATAGAGGAATGTGGCCTACTACTGCTAAATCTACTGATTTTTCAGAAGAAACAAGAAATTAGGTCTTCTAAGGGAATGTCCAAATTTTTAAACATTGACTGGGACCCAGTTTATGACTGCTGTTCTTTGAGAACACAGTGAATAAAGTATAATCTGCTAGACATTTTCTAGGGGAATTTGGAAATATGCACGAAAGCCCATAAAAATATACCACGCCATTGACATACTACTCTAATTATGCCGAGGGCTGATATAAAAAGATATAGATGATCGATTAAATGAGAAAAGCAGGATACAAAGTATAGAAACAGATTTCCCCAAACATGCACAGAGAGAAAAATCCAAACCTTGAATGATACAGCATTATCTTATGTGAATTTTTTCTTCATACTTATATGAATTTCTTGAAATTTTTTACATGATCATGCCACTAACCTTTTCAAAGTATTTTTTTCAGCAAATAAAATGAATAAAATTTAAATGTAAAGTTTTTAGTATAGGTAAGAGAAATGTTAAGTGAAAGTCTCTCCATAATCTCATCCACGTTCCTAGTGGTAAGCTTGGGATATATCTCTCAGACTTTGAAACATATAAATTCTGTCCTTTAACCAACTAACTTTTTATATTACTAGATTTTATTTTTAGAACAGTTTTATATGTACAGAAAACCTGAGCATATCTACACCTCCTATCCATACACATTCAGTTTCCCCTCTTATTATTAACAAAATCCTAAATTAATGCAGTACATTTGTTGTAATTAAAGACTCAACAGTCAAATGTTATTAACTAAGAACATAGCATCATGGCATCATATCAAGGTTACATACTATCAACATGATGTATGACTGTTGGTATTGACCTATCACCTAGCTGAAGGAATGTTTTGTCAGGTTACTCCACTATAAAGTTATTCTTTGAACCCAAACCATACTATACTTTTAACTTGTGTTTTAAAACTTAATATTCATAATTACATATATACACATATAACACAGAATGTGTGAATATATACAAACTGTCCAGGAAGTATCCAGCCATGTACTATGAAAAATCATATTAATAATGGCAGGATGCTTTCTAGACAGCCCATTTATGTATATCCTTACATACCTTTATCATTTTTCTTTTTTTTTTTTTTTTGAGACAGAGCCTCAAGCTGACACCCTGGGTAGAGTGCCATGGCATCACAGCTCACAGCAACCTCCAACTCCTGGGCTCAAGCGATTCTCCTGCCTCCGCCTCCCAAGTAGCTGGGACTACAGGCGCCCACCACAATGCCCGGCTATTTTTTTTTTTTTTTTTTGGTTGTAGCCATCATTGTTGTTTGGCAGGCCTGGGCTGGATTTGAACCCGCCAGCTCAGGTGTATGTGACTGGCGTCTTAGCTGCTTGAGCCACAGGCACCGAGCCGATCCTTATCATTTTTAAGGGCTGTTTTACATGTATAGCAAAATCAAGTTAAATAATCCCTTCTCTGTGGAGGTTCATCCTATTATTCTTAAAATTTTTAAATCCTTGAAAAGTTAACTCTTCTAATAGTAATTAGTATTTTACAAGTAATTTTTTCCCTAATATTAAAAAATCTTTTACTCCTTTTTTGGACAGTCTTGGCATATAATTGCTTGGTGCTAGATCATGTTTAATATGATGACAAATGATCACTGGACTGGACTGTATGTCTAAAGGTCTCAATTGGAAGTAATCTCTTTAAGTTGCCATTATAAAAAAAAAAACACTTTCTTTTTCATATTGACCAAAAGAGCTTTTTTTTTTTTCAATTGAAATTTCCATAAGAAATATAGAATAAAAGGATTTGGAGTGTTTAAGGGTTGTGCCAATTATTATTTTTAAAACTATATAACTTAAATTTTTAGTTATGTTTCATTAAGTCCAAGCAACATTATATGGCACTATTACAATGTAGACTGAATACTGGTCTAACAAATAGAAAATTACTTCACAGATACACTAATTGCAAAGAATTATAAGTTAAACAGTTTAGTACGTTTTAACCAAATATATTTGTTTCATACCACATTGAAATAATAATGATAAGCATTTAGTTTTAAAAAGTATTTATATCTTACTTCTGGCAAAGCATTTTACATACACAGTGGCCATAAAGTTCATGTGCAATTTAAAACCGTGTGCAATTAAAAATCACACAGACTTTATGGCCACCCTGTATATTACCTCATTTGTTTAAGAAATTTATAAATTCCAAACTTGCCAACACATAATGCAATATATTGTAAAACAAAAACATAAAAACATTTAAAAAGGACATGATACCTCAGGAAAAGAAATACTTTCTCCTAAAACAATCTGTCATTAAAAATCAAGTACAATCAAACATATGTGTCTGAGTGTGTGTATGTGTATAAAATATCTAACATATACAGAAATATCAGGCAAACTAACTACATGAATGACTGTTCTCTTAAAACCAACTCAAATCTTCTAGGAAGATAACAGTAAAAAAGGATGTGTAGAGTGTGTGAATATATATACATATATACATGTACATATATATATATACACATACACATATATATGATTTTCTTCCCATGAAATGCCTGATTCTCTGTTGAAACTTGGCATTTTATAATTAAAATCAACATTAGAGGGGGGAGGATGGGCAGAGGGAGGGTGATTGGTGGGATTATACCTACGGTGCATCTTATAAGGGTACATGTGAAACTTACTCAATGTAGAATATAAATGTCTTAACACAATAACTAAGAAATTGCCAGGAAGGCTATGTTAACCAGTGTGATGAAAGTATGTCAAATGGTACATAAAACCAGTGTATGGTGCCCCATGATCAGATTAATGTACACAGCAATGATTTAATAAAAAAAAAAATCAACATTAGAGAGAAAAACTCAATGAAATTCAAGCAGTAGGGAGGGGTGTGAGAAAAGGGGTTGGGTAATCCCCACCCAACTGCCTGGGTGTAGGACACATCTACAAATTTTGACTTTAACCTTACAAATGCAAACTATGGGATTCTAACTGTACCCCCCAAATTAATATAAAATAAAAAGGAAATCAATATTGGAAATGCATTTATTACCAATTTATAAAACAAACATTTTTAGCTAAAATAGCCATAACTTGAAAATGAATGACTTTAATAATATTTGTATATTCTTGAAAAAAATGGTATCAAGTCAATGTGATATAGCATAAGTCAAAACAGTATTATACTAGACATTCACAAATGGAATTAAGTATACCAGTTTAAACTTACACCACTCTTACCACTAAATTGAGTCATAAATGTCTACTATCCACAAATTCAGCTTGAATTCTCTATTTAAAAATGTAAGCATTTGCATTACTTTCATCTATTCACTTTTAACCTAGTATCCAAAGACTGCATTTAGAATTGCAAAATGGATGAAAATTACTGACACATTTTGGTAAAACTTTATTACCATGTCTTCTCATAAACACTGTCACATTATATATAGCAACATTTACTACTAAACAGCAGTCAGTCAACTTTAACTTTTCTTTCATCTCTAAATACCTGTATGGTACAGTCAAGCCACTGAACAACAAAAGAGAGATATTTAATTTTATATACTTTAACTCCTTCCATATATTATATACTAACCTATCAATTAGTGGGTTACAAATGGATACTTTATTGGCTTATACTCACATCTAACAGATGACAACAGCATCTTTGGTATAAGAATTGAGCAACCACAAGCTAAGTATTTATATTATACATGTAAGTATCACACTGAATGGACAAAATGAGTGATATTTACATGTCACAGAAGAGTGTTCAGAGTGTTAACTCCACATTATACTCATTAATTATAGATTCCAATACCAAGAATAAACTAATCCTGAATGTACTCAAAAACCAGGATGGAAAGTAGGAAAAGACTGATTTTTATACAGATTTCTTTTTAACCTTAAAGAACAAAATGAAACACATTCAGTATTTCCAAAATATGTTACAAGCTTCACATTCTGCAGAATTTATAAGTAAATATGAATATTTAAAATGTATAAGTTAGTAGTATCGCAAAATGAATTTCTAGAATTCAAGGAATTAAATTTCCTCTAGGGTACACATATACTTCTAATATTTGACTTTTGGGTATAATCCATTACTTATTATAAGACGTGCTCCAAGTTTTATAAACATTTAACACTTATGTCACCAGTAAAAACATCAAAATTTGTGCACTAATAGTATAAGCAAGGGACTATGCTTGTTATACATTATCATCTCTATACATTAAAACCTCAATCATACTCAAATTCACTAAAGTGTGGTTTTCAATCTGCTAACTATGCATTCCATAATAGCCTGTAATTACTAAAAACTGACAAGAAAGCTACGCCACCTGTGTTTATGTGAAGCCAGGTAATGAAAAAAACAACAACGCTGTCATC
This sequence comes from Nycticebus coucang, assembly GCF_027406575.1. Lineage (NCBI taxonomy): Eukaryota > Metazoa > Chordata > Mammalia > Primates > Lorisidae > Nycticebus > Nycticebus coucang. The sequence continues at coordinate 61,333,437 of NC_069781.1, forward strand.
ACCTCTCAATTCCTGATTGCATTATCAAAACTGTAGCCGAGTTTGGCATCTGGGTGTGACCTTGTTAACTGCTAGGGTAATTAAATTTATTCTATTGGGAAAAAGGATGATAAATTATTAGCAAGAAGATTTTGTTCACATTTTATTAAATTGGCCTGTCAAAGGGTTGGCCAAATTATCAAGGGCCTCATTTATTGGAGGCCAGCCATATTGCCACATCTGTTACAATTATTTATAATTTCAGCAGTTGAAAACCAACTGAGTTAGGCAACCGCCATGTAAAGTAATTTACAAATTATCTGATGAGGGAGTGTTTCAGCTTCTCCCTCATTTCTAGCCAGCAGAAAGCCGGGCTGTAATTACAGAACACGATTAGGTTCTTTGGGGAACTTACCGTGCACTCACAGCCGTAGTGAGATGCAGCAAGAACATATGGAGGAGCTTGTGATTCTGCTCCCTGAAGCTCGCGACCAGCCTGCCGCTGAGCCCTCGAGTTGAATTTGAATGAGAGTGCCATGGCTAATGTTCTACACATGCACCATTTATGCCACAAAACAAATCGGATCACTGTTAATTATGAAGCAGCTATAATCAGGCCTTCACATCTGTGTAATGTGAAGCGCAGTAGGCTGTGCTCCAATAATGTATGACTACCTTTGGGTCGCAAATTGCCAGCCATATTGCCTTAGTAGTAGTTACTGAATTCAAAGTAACTCCTTTGATAAAAGCCCATCACGTGGATTTTTCATCCAGCTTTATATGAAAAAAAAGCAAATCCACAAGCCTTTCTTTATCAGCTATTGACCAGAACAGTTAAAGCATATGGCACAAGTTCATTAATGAACAACACAGAGCACACTCTAATTTAATGAAACCACTTGAGCCATAAAAATCAGATTTAGTTAATTCCCTCGTTTCCATTTTTTATTGTATTTACCCTAAACCTAGGATTCTACTTAATATTACAAGTTATCAAGATATGCAATATATTTGTATAAGTTTATGAAAAATATAAAAAAGCTTGTACTATTAATGACCTTCAAAAAGTAGTAAATTAAAAAAAGTAAGTTTTTTTATTTTACAAATTGATTTTCATACAAATCTTATAAGAAAGCATAAACTATTTGTTTTTTTAGAAAGTAAAGCCTAGCAGCTGTATTCTAACAAAAAATACTGTATTCTGGGAGAAACTGTTCTGCAGAAAGGCAGCTAAACAAGCTGCACCCAGATGGCAAACCAGCTACAGTTTAATTAATCCACAAAAAGCCATTCACATTTCAGTAAGGGTAATGTAATTTTGAATAATAGTAGGGGAAAAAAAATCACTAAACATTCTTAAGTTTTATTATAGCAGCAAGAGAAGTGCCACTACAGAGTAGTTAAAGTTGAGTTGCAGTTTCCATTATATATGCTAAATTTCTAGATTTTAATATCTTAGGCTGTTCCATTCTGCTTGGAACTTAAAGTAAGCTTAAAATATCAAAGTATCTATTGGCAATGCTTTTTAAAAGCAGAAATAGTTTACTTTTGTGCAAAATAGTAGAATTGCATGATTATAATGAATTCAAATTTTGTGACTATAATACACAAAGAGCTTGAAAAAAGTTTATAGTTAATACTTATAAAGGATAAAGACTTCAAAGTTTTCTTTTAAATAAAAAAGTTCATTATTTATCAAGCCTAAAAATCATGCCAATACCTTTTATTTTATTGTTTTCTCCTGATGGTTGATTGAATATGAAACTATGAAAAGAAGAGTTCTCATATATTTGTGTGGCCACGTCTAAATATACAATTGAATTAAAAATATAAATTACTGAATATAATTAAATCAAACAATAAATTACAAGCCAATTTTCATTTAAAATAATGTTGTAGAATAAATCAAATAAATTTTTTAAAATGGGTTTACATATATAAATCTAAAAATTAGTTAAGTGTGACAATGAGATAGTGTTAAGTATAATTTAATTTTTAGATATGATAACCTCATCCTGATATGTTAAAAATTTATTTTGACCCTGTAACAGGATGAAAGTATAATATCCTGTTATACTTTGTTGAATTGTGACCAGCTGGAGCAAAAGTGACACCCTGTTTCTACTAAAAGTAGAAAAGCTAGCCAGGCATTGTAGCAGGCACCTATAGTCTCAGCTATCTGGGAGGCTGAGGCAAGAGTATCACTTGACTCCAATAGTTTAAGGTTGCTGTGAGCTTTGACACCACAGCACTCTATTAAGGGCAACAAAATGAGATTGTGTCTCAAAAAACAAAAATTATCCAGCATAAATTTTTAAAAGCCCAAAAATTGACCCATATATGTATGCAATAATAAATGTCAGATGTGTCACTGCCTACCATGAGAAAGTGATTAAAACACTAAATAGTGTTGAAAGAAAAACATACCCAGATTTTTAAAAAATTAAATTGAATTCCCTTCTTAACGACAAACACAAAAATCAATTTAAAGTAAAATTTCTGATCCGCCACCACCAGCGCAGCCATGCCAGAGCCGCGAGGAGCCCCAGGCCGCCGCCCCCTCCCTCCTTCCCGCCGCCGCGGTCGGTCGTCCGCGTCCTCCGACCTGTTCTAACAACAATTTAAAACATGGTGGATTACTATGATGTTCTAGGTGTGCAGAGACATGCTTCAGCCCAGGATATTAAAAAGGCGTACTGAAAACTGGCACTAAAGTGGCACCCAGATAAAAACCCTGAGAATAAAGAAGAAGCAGAGAGAAAATTCAAACAAGTAGGTGAGGCGTATGAGGTGTTGTCAGATCCTAAAAAAGAGGGAAATCTATGACAAATATGGCAAAGAAGGATTAAACGGTGAAGGAGGTGGAAGTCATTTGAACAATCCATTTGATTATGGCTTCATATTCCGTAAGCCCGAGGACGTCTTCAGGGAATTTTTTGGTGGAAGGGACCCCTTTAGATTTGACTTCTTTGAAGACCCATTTGAGGACTTTATTGGGAATCAGAGGGGTCTCCGAGGAAGCAGAAACCAAGGAACAGGGTCGTTTTTCTCTGGCTTCAGTGGATTTCCACCTTTTGGAAGTGGATTTTCTTCTTTTAATACAAGATTTTCTGTGGGATTTCCTGCAGGATTTTCTTCATTTGGGTCGCTAGATCATGAGGGTCTCACTTCATTCTCTTCCACATCATTTGGTGGTAGTGGGATGGGCAACTTCAAGTCTATATCAACTTCTACAAAAATAGTTAATGGCAGAAAGATCACTACAAAGAGAATAGTGGAGAATGGTCAAGAAAGAGTGGAAGTTGAGGACGACGGGCAGCTAAAGTCCCTGACAATAAATGGTAAGGAGCATTGGATAACAAGTGACTCAACGCACGCGTTTAACAGAATGTTAACTGTAACAAGCACCATTTGAGGATTAACAGGAACTTTTTTTTGAAGATTTCAAACAAACTCGACTTTCAGTATCACTGTACTTAATCTGAGTATTTATAAACAGCTCATTGGAGCCGTATTTCTCATAGACTTTTGAGTTTATTGTTGGGACCACATAATAGGACCATTTATTTGTCTTTAAAATTGTTGTAAATTTCTGTATGCACTTTGCTTTTTTATTAAATGTACTCCAGATGAGCCCCGATTCCTCAGTAGTGGTAGAACAGAGTGCACTAACACCAGCATGGACCTGCTTTTCCATTGTGTCTGAAACGTGAGCCACGTAGTGTCAGCCTGCTATGAACTTAGCACCGCAGGATAAACCTTCTACAGAAATAATTTCAGTTTTTTTCAGTATTTAGTAGTGAAAGATATTAACACATTAATGGTAAAACATTTCTGGTTTACTATAAGGATGTTTTCTAGCTGTGCATGAATGCTGGCATCTTAGTAAGTTTTGACAGTTGTTTAAATATGTAATGTTAAGCTTAGGTTTAAAAAGTAAAGCTGGTATACTGGATCTTTGTCATTTGCTTTAACAAAAAAAATTAAGGCGAATGTCTTTGGTGGAAAAAAAAATAAATAAAGTAAAATTTCTTGTACATGATATAATATACTTCAACCATAAGAAAAAATTTTGAATACTGAACTCTGTTAAAATTAATAAATTCATTTTTCAGGAGACATCATAAAGTAAGTTTAAAAAAAGCCAAAACAACAAAATATTGCAACACTTATTACTGATAGCTAAGACTTGAGATTGTTAGCTAATGTATAAACTGTCTCCTCCTTTTAAAAATGGGCTCATATTTCTCGATCTTATTTGCTTACATAAGGTATTGATAGAGAATTGAGTTCTGGCCAATAGGATGTTGGCAAAAGTAGTGTAGCATTAGCCTGATTCATAGAACCTCTAAATGTGATCCTCTAAACTTTTCCACCTCTGGATGGCTGGAGTAGACATGATCACAGGACAACTTTGGGAGTCATGTTTATAGACAGTGGATCCCCATATGAAAGATGCCTGAGTATCTTAATCACTACTTAGAAGTTGAAAGCCCAAACAATATCCCCATTGGGTTGTTATATAAATAAGAAATAAATTATCGCAAGAGACATAAATTTGGAGTTCATGTATTTCAGAAACTGGCATTATGTCAAATAATACAATAATCAATAAAAGGTTAGTATCCAAAATAAAGAATTTCAATATGAAGACAAACATCTTAATAGAAATATGGGCATGAGACATAGATATTTCACGGAAAGTAAAAATAAGATGCTGAAAATCATTAGAAATCAAAGAAATATTGGGCAGAGGGAGGGGGATTGGTGGGATTACACCTGCGGTGCATCTTACAAGGATATATGTGAAACTTAGTAAATGTGGAATGTAAATGTCTTAGCACAAAAACTAAGAAAATGCCAGGAAGGCTGTGTTAACCAGTGTGATGAAAATGTGTCAAACGGTCCATGAAACCAGTGTATGGTGCCCCATGATCACGTTAATGTACACAGCTATGATTTAATAAAAAAAAAAAGAAAAAGAAATCAAAGAAATATAAAATGAAACCACAATGAGATATAATTCTATCCTTTTTAAGAATACAAGTAAGAAGTCTATATTTGAGATAGCCACCTTGGCAAGTAACTTGACAATGACAGGTGAGTCAGAAGACAAATACTATGTATTACAAAGTTCACAGCAGCAGTGTGTAAAGATCCATAGTTATAAAAACATAAAAACAAAAAATTCATTTATAAGGAATTGATAAGTTATCTTAGTCTGTATGTTAAATGATATAATATTTAACATGTGTCTGTTGGGAGGCTGCTTTCTGGTTCATAGACAGCACTGTTTTGCTGTATCCTCACATGGTGGAAGGGGTGAGGTGTTAAGCATCTTTCATAAGGGCACTAGTCCCATCCATGATATGTTCCAACTTCAAATACCTCCTAAATGTCCCACAGTTTGTAGAATTTCTTTCGGGAGAAGGTCCTTGGACTCAGAGATTTAAAGAATGAACCCATGCACCACAGATTAGTGGTAAGACAGAAAAAAATAAAAATGCACCAGGGCTTCTTGCAGAGGGAAAAACTTAAGTGGGAAATCTCACACAGGTCTTTTTTCTAGGGGTTATATACTGTTTTGTAAAAATTTAAAAAAAGGTGGTCTTGAGAATTACATTTGGTCAGGATTTGGCAGACTTCAATGTTGATGAGTGTATTAACAAATGAATGCAATTCCTCCAGCTCCTGGTAAAACAACAGGGCATCCACTTCAGAAAAGACTTGGCTTACATGAAATTGCCCAGGCCTAGGAAACTAGAGTCTTTGTCCAGTCCTGAATGGAGGAACCCTGTATCACCACTTCCAGTATCCTCTCATTAGGGACCAGCCTTCAAAATATGAATGGGGTGAGGCAAAAAAATCAGACTATAGTATAAATAAATTATAGTTTTTTCATACAAAAGGCTATTACATAGAAGGGGGAATTAATTACAGCAATACTCAAAAGTAACTTTATATAAATGGAACATAACCTGCCTGGGCAGTACAAAGATGGTGTCTGAGCCTGGGGCAGTTAGAGACCCCCTTTATATGGGGCCATCAGAGGTGGGCACATTCCATAGCTTGCTTGGAAATTTAGGGTCTTTTGGCTCAAAAGGGGGTGGGCTACCCAGAACGTTTGTGTCTTTGTCTTAGGAGGAGAGGAGGAGGAGAACAAGGGCAAAGGGGTCGTGTGTGGTTGCGTGTGTGGTTGCATTAGGCCTCCGAACACTATTTTTAAAAAGATAGTTTTAATGTTGGGGTTCAGACAGCTTGGTTCTTGGTATACTCGTGGCCAAACATCGACCAGATCCACCAAACAAGGCAAGCATGAAACAATGTTTACCGAGGAAGAGAAAGGTAAGTTTACAGAGCAAGAGCAAAGTACACAAGATAGCAAGATATGTTCACTAACTATTCTGACAATAAGGCTCTGGTAAGGGTGGTGCCTGTGGCTCAAAGGAGTGGGGCGCCAGCCCCATATGCCAGAGGTGCCAGGTTCAAACCCATCCCCGGCCAAAAAATTGCAAAAAAATAAAATAAAAAGGCTCTGGTAATGGCTCTGATCTGTTTTATATCTCTGGGTGGGGCCCTCAGCGTGGTTCAGATATTGCCATTGAACCATTATAATGAACAGTCAAATCCTCTGGGTTGCCTAGTCCAGGAGTGTTCCTCCTTCCCCTAGGTTTTCAAGTTGCTGGGGATAGGACCAAGACAGCCTGCCTTGTCCTTCTTCCCAGGTGAGGCAATTGCTCCAGGCAGCCCCCAAGGAAGAGCATCCATTTTTTCTCCCCCACTCCCAGAAGTGTCAGAATTGTATCTACCTTATGTTAATGGGCAGGAATTCATAAACATGAAATCCAAAAGAGTGATTATCCTCAGAGAAAAAGTAAAATAGGATCAAGGAAGAGCCCTTGGTATCACCAAGAATATCGGTGATAGTTACTGGTGGGTACACAGACATTACATTTATTCTTTTGTAGGTTTTAAATATTTTGTAACAAAAAAATTTTACAATACAGTGAGAATATACAGGAAAACAACATAAAGAAAATTCTCTCCAACTGAAGAAATCAAGTAATAGAGAATAACGGTGAGAAGAAATAAAAATAAACAAGTCTATGGTTAAAATCTGTAACTCGTTCTTATGGTCCTGTCATTAGCCACATGGTGTGTATCTCATTCACAGATAAACATAGCAAATTTAAGGCTTAGGTTTCCCTCTTGTTCTCAATTGCAAGGTATTCCTCCAAGGCTGAGTAGTTTTGCATGAAAAAAGATAAACAATCACTTTGAGAGAAGAAGAGGCAGTCATTCAGAATTCAGCTAGTTAAGAGCATGATGCTAAGAAATCAAAGGTCATAGGTTTCAATCCCATGTGAACCAATTAGCTTTACCCTTTTCTATGACAAAGGCTGTCAGTTACCTCACCAATAATTCAGATTATAAGTAAGGTCAGGGAAAAGAGAAGATAAATCATCACCAATAAAGGAAAAAAAGAAATTTCAAATTTACCAAAAGAAAAATAAGAAGTGTCTTTTTCTATATAATAATATTAAGAGCTAACATTTATTACTCTAAATGCCCACCATGCATTGCCTCATGTACTGTTCATGAAACTCCTATGAGGTAGGTTCAATTATAATAACCATTTTATAAATGATAAAACAGAGCTGACTTAGAGAACCTGAGTAACTTGCCCAAAGTCGCATAGGTAAACTGATTTAGTCTGTGATCTATACTCATGCACCCAGACCCGAGATTTTGTTTTTATCCATTACTTTATAAATATACCCCCACTAATCCCACATGAAAAAAGCCCTATTACAAGTATTTGACAATATTAGAGACAGGAAAAATGGAAGAATAAAATCTTCCTAGTATTTCCACTCAACTATATATTCTACTTTCCATTAAGTCCCCCAATAATCAAAGTGTAAACCCTAGATCAACTGTAACTGCCTGACCTAGGAACAACAGAAATGCATAATCTCAGGCTCCAGGACAGACATAATGAGTTAGAATCTATTTTACATATTTGTTGTCATAGCAACCCCCACTCCAGGCTACTAGGAAATAGATTAAAATTTAAGAAGCATTTACCTACACTATTTTTTTTTTTTTTTTGGCCAGGGCTGGGTTTGAACCCACCACCTCCGGTATATGGGCCGGTGCCCTACTCCTTTGAGCCACAGGCACCGCCCTACCTATACTATTCTTAAGACCCAGGATCTACCACAAACTTTCTCACCTCTAACACACTTCTGATAAGAAACTAGAAACTCCTTAACAACCACTTTCTTTGTGAAGGTTTTGGTAATCCCCTCCTCTCTATAAACATGCTCCCTGAAAAGAGAGTCTTATGAAGACAGAAGTACATAAGACTTCATTGGTCCATACTTGGACTATAACACATTTTATAATTATTTTCCTAACTGCATTTCTGTCTATAAGATTTGTAAGAGCAGAAACCATCTTGTTCGTCTTTGTGCATCCTTTGTCATTAAACCAAATACAGGTTTAATCAATTTTAACTACATAGGTGAATGAAGAATGAATGTATCATAGATGGATAGAAGAATGAATGAAAGGTAAATCTAGCCAGACTGAATCCTAAAAAGTGTTACCCTATTGACATATGGTAAAAATCTTCTATGTTAAGGTAAAAATCTTGAGTTATACATTTCTCCTCATTCCAACTTCAAGGTCTCGACATGTCTCCTCTACCTAATTTAAGTGTTCTCCTACCACTAGAAGAGCTGCTGGAATAATCTTTCTTACTTCAAAAAATGGCAAATTCACCTGTCAATTAAGGCTGAAAAGACTGGATTCGTTTTTAATTCTTTCCTTCTCATACTTCACACATGTAAGCTATCATCAAATCCTGTGCACACTATCTTTGAATTATTTCCAGACTCCAACTAGTTCTCACAACCTAGTTCAAGTACCCACTGAGTTCCACCAAGACTACTACAAGTGCCTCTTACAGCTCCTACTCTTGCCTTACAATTGTCTGCTTTCTCCACTGCATCCAGGGTGATCTTTTTAAAACATACAGTTAGATCTAACCATACTTCTGATTAAAATACTCCCATAGGTTCCACGCTGCTGTTCTACCTGAAACACACCAATGACTTTCCATCTCATTCAGTAAAATCTATATCCATTTAGTAGTCTAACAAGGACTTGGAGACCTGCTCCACATCTCCCTCTTTGAGGTCATCTCTTGCTCTTTTTCCCATAGCTCTTCCTGATCCAAACACACTGGACTTTTGGCTGGGCAAACTTCTGCTTCATGAGCTTTGCACTTTTTTCCTCTGCTTGGAATGGAAATCACTCAGATATCTAAGCCATCCACTTTCTCTAGATTTCTTCCCAAATGTTACCTAATCAGAATGGCTTCTCTTACAACCATATACAAAATAGTATTAGCATTCTGTATCACATTCTGTCTTATGCTACATTGTTTTTCTCCACAACACCTAATATTTCTTCATCATCAAGAACAGTACCTAACACATAGTAAGATATAAATAATAAATATTTATTATGAAGATATAAATAATAAATATTTGTTGAATATGTTTAGATATGTTTATTAATAAAGAGTTCTAGTTTACACTATAATTCCTATTATTTTACTATGCATTTTTAAAGAAAATACACTAAATTCAAAATTCCTATGTATAATCATCTTTCTCTTGACCAGATATCATACAGCCATTATTTAATCAGCTCATAAAATGTATTTAAGGTCATCTTGCTAGCTACACAAAGATTCTTATTCAGAAAAACATGTTCAAAAATATCTAATTAATCATTCACTCATTTTTCAACTCCATAAATGTATGACGTATACAATGGAGCAATGATAAAATTACAGCAAATTTCTCATCACAAATTAGGCAAATCCAAAGGAAATAACACAATATTATTTAAACATTAAAGAAAAAACATTTTCTTTGTCTGATTTAAAAGACAACTGCATAAAGCAATAATTAAGCACAAAGTATATAAAGACATAATTTGTAAAAGTAAAAGCATAAAGGGAAGGGGAAGAAATGGAGATACATAGTTGCAATATTTTGTATAATATTGAAATTAAGTTACATTGGCATAAAATTGTTGTAAATCAAGTTGTCAGTCATAACCCCCCAGGGCAACACTAAGAGAATAACTTAAAAATATACAGTACAAGAAAAAATAAGTGGATTAAAATGTCACTACCAGGCGGCACCTGTGGCTCAGTGGGTAGGGTGCCAGCCCCATATACCGAGGGTGGCAGGTTCAAATCTGGCCCCAGCCAAACTGCAACAAAAAATAACCAGGTGTTATGGTGGGCGCCTGTAGTCCCAGCTACTTGGGAGGCTCAGGCAGAGAATCGCTTAAGCCCAGGAGTTAGAGGTTGTTGTGAGTTGTGGCTACGGAGGGCAATAAAGTGAGACTTTGTCTCTACAAAAAACAAACAAACAAAACACAAGAACAGCAACAACAAAAAAAAAAGTCACACTAGAAAATTTCTATTACAAAAAAGAAGGCAGTGATGGAGGTAAAAAGGAACAAAACAGATACAACACATATAAAAAACAGAGTAAAATGACAGATTTATATTCCACCATATAAGTAGACAGTCCCCAACTTAAAGGGGTTCAACTTACAATTTTTCAATCTTACGATAGTGCAAAAGTAATACACATGCATTATGCTCCTTAACTTATGATGAAATTATGGCCTGAGAAACATATTGTAAACTGAAAATATGGTAAGCCAAATATACACTTTGGACTTATGGTATTCTCAACTTCATAAGGTTTATTGGGATGTAATCCTATTGTAAGTTGAGGAACATCTGTAATTACATTCAATGGATATGAATTAAGTCCTCAAACTAAAAGGAATAAATTTTAAAATCATGACTCACCTATATAGTATCTACAAAAGACACACGATACAAATGTGTCATAACAGTTACAAAAATAAAGCTGAGGGGACTATACTAATATTAGACAAAATAGACTTCACAACAAAAAGGTCACTAGAGATCAAATGATCTCTTTAGACAATGATAAGATGGTCAATTTATCAGGAAAAGATAACAATTACAGATCTATATGTACTAAACAAAAAGAATTTCAAAATATGTAAAGCAAAAGCTGACAAAATTACAAAAGAGGAAAACAATTAAACAATAATAATGGATAAAACCGATAGATAGAAAATCAGCAAGGAAATAAAAGATTTTAAAAAACTGTAAGCCAATTAGACCTAAAAAATATATGTAACTAAAAGAGAAAATAGGCAAATCTGTAAGTATAGTTGAAGAACTGAACATACCTCTCAGAAATTGATAGAACAAGTAGAGATAATCTATACAGATATAGAATGCCTGAACAATACTATCAACAAACTTGACCTAAATGACATTTATAAGAACACTCCACCCATAAAAGTAAAATACATATTATATTCAAGAATTCAGTAGATGTATACAACATCAGATTTCAACAATAGAACAGAGAATTAGTGAACTTAAGAAAACACCAAGGTTGAAGCAAAAAGAAAAAATACTTGAAGATGTAAAAAGAACTCAAGAGAAATACAAAATGTGATAAAAAGCTCTAATCTGTGTATATAACTGGAATTCCACAAGGATAGGAAGGAAGAATGTGCAGAGGCCATATTTGAAGACATTTTTACGGAGTGTTTCCTTAGAGTATAAAAAAACCATAAGCCTCAGATGGAAAAAAAGAAAAAAAAAGCCTATACTCTCCAAATCAAGAAAAACAGAAACACCATTATACTTAAAAAAAAATACAAAAACTGTTGGAAACCAAAACTAAAGAAAAAGTATAAAAAATAAACAGAGAAAGGACACATTACCTTGAAAGGAATGAAAATAAGAGATATGACTTAACACAAAATATAGAGGCCAGAAGACAAAGTACGTTATCTTTAAATGAAGAAAGAAAAGAGACTGCCAATCAACAATTCCATCAATTTGAAAAAATACCCTGCAGAAATGAAGTCGAATAAATAGAATGAGAGAACTGTGAGCAGACACCCACTAAAAGAAATACTAAATGGAGTGTTTAAGGTAAAATGAAAAGATACTAGACAGAAACACAGAATTGCAGAAAAGACTGAAAAGCACTTAAAAGTATACAAATAATAAATGAAACTGATATTTTATAACAATAATGTCTTATAAGGTAAAAATGTATGTAGAATTAAAATATAAAACAAAAATAACTATAAGAGGTGAGGAGGTAAACAAGTTAGAATGCATTATATAGAAAGTGTTAGTAAGTTAAAATGCACTACAAAAAGTCCAGGAATGGGGAGTTCCACTTAAAATAACGGCTGAGTAAACGTACAGATTAAGTTTCCTGCACGTAACCATTTAAACTCCAAAAAATTTATAAAAACAATTACTTCATGGCAACAGAGAATAATCAAATACAGGCAGAATACAGATAAGAATTGATACCTGGAAAATGAAACAGCATTAAGTAAATCACTCATTGTTATGAATTTGTACCTGAGAGAGGCTCACAATAGACTAAAATTGCAACAGGAATTTTCTTTTTTGTTGTTTTTTTTTTTTTTTTGTAGAGACAGAGTGTCACTGTACCGCCCTCGGTAGAGTGCCGTGGCATCACAGGGCTCACAGCAACCTCTAACTCTTGGGCTTACGCGATTCTCTTGCCTCAGCCTCCCAAGCAGCTGGGACTACAGGAGCCCACCACAACGCCCGGCTATTTTTTTTTTTTTTTTGCAGTTTGGTCGCGGTTGGGTTTGAACCCGCAACCCTCGGCATATGGGGCCGGTGCCCTATTCACTGAGCCACAGGTGCCGCCCACAACAGGAATTTTCAAGAACTAGAAGTTTAAAGAACTAGAGCTCAAAGTTCAAGCATACGACTGTAGCTAGAAATTGAAGGGAGAAATTCCAAAGGAAGCCAAAACCAGGACTGATACTTTAACTATTCAGCCACTAGGCAGTCTTACCTAAGTAATCCAGATAAGGTTAAAAGAACTGAGGAACAAATCACTTCCATCCACATGATGGGAAACAGGACTTAGAAGTTAAGTCTAACCTAGATAAATTCTGATTAATTTATTTCAACACTTGCATGATTAAAACACATAACAGAAAACAGAGGCTCTATAACGTATGTTACAACATAAACCATTTAATAACAAATTATTACATACGGAGGTAACATTAATACTTGATCTATATTCAAAGGAAAAGGGAAATCAATCATGGTCAAACTCAAGAAAATCTAAAAGATGGAAACAGAATATAATAATTTTTAAAAAGATATTTTAACTATTATAACAAAGACCTAAATAAAATTTTTTCCAAGAAAAGAACAAATAGGAAAACTCCACAGATATACAAACGATAAAAATAAATCAAATTAAAATTCTGAAACTGAAGAACTATTAGCAGATAATTCACAGAAAATACTTCAGAGTAAATTGGAGATGAACGGAAATATCATTTAACTTGAGTATAAACTAATTGAAATTATCTAATCTAAATAGCATAGATATAAAAGGATTTTTTAAAAATGAACAGAGGGCTATCCACAGTGGCTCATGCCTGTAATCCTAGCACTCTGGGAGGCCGAGAAGGGTGGATTGCCTGAGCTGGCGATCTGGAGATAAGTTTCAGCCAGAGAGAGACCTTATCTCTAAAAATAGCCCGGCATTGTGACAGGCACCTGTAGTCCCAGCTACTCGGGAGACTGAGACAAGAGAAGCTCTTGAGCCCAAGAGTTGGAGGCTTCTGCGAGCTGTGACTCCACGGCATTCTTCCAAGGGCAACAAACTAAGACTCCTATTTTCCAAATAAATAAATTAATTAATTAAAAACTAAAAATGAACAGAGCTTTACTCATCTGTGGGGCAATACTGACATGTCTAACAATCAAAAGGAAAATAAAGAAAAGACTAATGAAAAATATTTGAAAAATAATCAAAAATGTTCTCCAATTTGGTAAAAAAAAAAAGTTTTGTAAAAAATAAAAAGGCTCAATATAAAATACAATATAAATAAAAATATATATAAAATATAAATAAAATATAATGAAAATCATACTTGGGAACATCATAGTTTAAATGCTAATAGTCAAAAATAAAATTTTGAAAACAAAGCTTGAGAATCCAAAAGACATTTCATTTAAGTAAATAATAAAATGAATTCAGGCTGACTTACCATCATAAACTGAGGAGTCCAGAAGACAGAAAAGTAAAAATTTTAAATTGCTTTGAAAAATAAAGAATCAGTTAATTAACACAAATGAAAGAAGGGAAAAAGAGACAGAGGAACAATAAACTGGATAAACAGAAATCAAATGGTAAGGTGGTACTCCTGAACCCACCCGTAGGAAAGAGGAAGAAAATGTCAGAATGTATTAAAAAAAAAAATAAGATCCTGGCAGGCGCCTGTAGTCCCAGCTACTTGGGAGGGTGAGGCAAGAGAATCGCTTAAGCCCAGGAGTTGGAGGTTGCTGTGAGCTGTGTGATGCCATGGCACTCTACCGAGGGCCATAAAGTGAGACTCTGTCTCTAAAAAAAAAAAAAAATAAGATCCAAATATATGCACTTTAAATATAAAGACATCTACAGACTGAAATCAAAATGATGGGAAAAGTATACTATGTAAAGTACAGCCATTGAAGGGAAGAACTGGCTATACTAACATCATAAAGGTAGTTTTCAAGTCAACAAAATATTATAATTAAAAGTAATATTTTATAATAAGAAAGGATTCAATTAATCACAAAGACAGATTTAATTATGTGTGTCCATAGTAAAACAGTTTGAAAATATATGAAGCAAAGTAGAAACAAAAATCTTTAATTGTATTAGGAGATTTTAACACCTCTCTCTCTTAAGCAATTGATAGAAATACTAAACCAAAAAAATTGAAGACACAGAAGATCTGAACTCTATCAACCACAATGATGTAACCAATATTTAAGAGCATTTCACCCAGTAGTTGCAAAATACAAATTATTTTCAAGTACATATAGGATATTCACCAAACTGTATGATGGGCTATATGACAAATTTCAATAAATTTCAAAACACAGTAATTTTACAGAGTAGCCATAATGGGAATAGATTAAAAATCAGTACTAATAAGATACACAGGAAAATACACACACACATAAAATATTTCAAAAGTAAGCAAGAACAGTTCTAAGTAACCAAAGGACCAAATAGAAAATCACAAGGGATATAAACATTTCTAACTGAATACTTGTTTGTGGAAATTGACAAGTTGATACCAAAAGTTCTGCAAAAAAGCAAAGGAACAAGAACCTACAGAATATTCTTGAGAAAGAATAAAGTAACTTACCCTATCCTCACTTCAAAAGTTACTATAAAGCTACATATATAAGTAGATATATTTCTGGACCCTATTTAGTTCTATTGATTATTTTTCAATTGTTATGATAATACCACGTTGTCTTTCTTTTAGCTTGATAGATTAGTCTCATCAGGGAGTATAAGTGCTCCTGTAAATTCTTTGTGAAACCTGATTTTCCTCTTCTGGGTTCTTAGCATTCTCCTCTAAATTTCAGAATTGACTTTTCAATTTCTTTAAAAAAAAAAAAAACATCAAATTCTCCTGGGAGTTCGATTGGGATTACATGATAGATCAATTTAGGAAGGAGTGCATTCTTAACAATAATGCATCTTCTGGTTCACAAATTTATAAAGTATACTATATACAAAAAACAATTCGGAATAAATTGTGAATGTAAGTGACACAAGCAAAGCTTTAAATTTTATTGAAGAAAATAGAAGTGCAAACCTTTCTGTCTTGGAGATACGGAAGAATTTCTTAAATAAGCTGCTGAAGCACAAGCTACAAAACATTAATTTACCTGAATTAAAATTAGATTGAATTTCTGTTCATCAAATGATACTTAAAGAAAATGAATGTACAAGTTATACTCGGAGATATATGACACACATTTAATTTACTGGGGATTAATATCAAGGATATAAAAAGAATTCTTGTAAATCAATAAGAAAAAATCCAACAGAAAAATGGACAAAAGACATAAACAAGTATTTCACAGAGGACCCACACTGGCTAATAAGAATTTGATAATATGCTCTATCAAAATTAAGTAATGAAGACCAAAATATTATTTTATACTCATTCAGTTGGCAACAAATTAAAAAGTCGGAAAATACTAAATATTGAGGAGGACATGAATCAACCTGTTCTTTTAAACACTGTTGGTGAGAGTAAAACTGACAAAGCCATTTTGAGAAAGAAGTTATCATTATATCGTAAAAGTAACATTTTTATACCCTATAATCCAGGATGTCCATTCCTGATATATAATCCACAAAATGCATGCACATATACAAAAGAATAACATTAAAAAATTATCAACTGCATCATTATTCTTAAGCAGAAAAATCCAGAATTAACCAATTTACTCAGCTAGAGATGCACAGACAAGTAATTATAATATATTCACACACAATAGAATATTTTAAAACAGTGAAAATAGACAGCTGTATCAAACAAGACAGATGAATCTCTGTCAAAATTGCCCAAACACCATAGAACAATACATATTATGCCATTTTTCATAAATGACAAAGCTAAACAACAAACTGTTTCCCCATAAAAATGTATGTGATAATTTTTTTTTTTTTATAATCAAAATTGGCTTGGCGCCTATAGCTCAGTGGCCAGGGTACCAGCCACATACACTGGAGCTGGTGGGTTCAAACCCCAGCCCTGGCCTGCCAAACAACAACGACAACTACAATCAAAAAATAGCCAGGTGTTGTGGCAGGCACCTGTAGTCCCAATTACTTGGGAGCCTGAGGCAAGAGAATCGCTTACGCCCAAGAGTCTGAGGTTGCTGTGAGCTTTGACGCCACAGCACTCTACCAAGGGCAACACAGTGAGACTCTAAAAAAATAAAAATAAAAATAATAAAAATGATAAATAGTGCAGTGGTTAACTCTGGTCACAGAAACAAAACATTGATAAAAGATAGGAACATACAGGAGATATAAGTCATTAGGAATGTTCTAGTCTTCAGATGAATTGATGAGATCAAGGATGTGTATTATAATAAACAATGTAATTAAACAGTATAATAAACATTGTATTAAATAGACCTCTGCATATTAACATAATAGTGTGTCATATCACAAATTTTATGATTAGTCTCATTCTGTACACCTGATATCCAAAAATATAATACAACATAATACAAGTTTAAAAATCATCTTATGATTGAGGTTTTGGCAAGACAGATGTGCTGGGTTCAAAAATTACTCTTGACAAATCATTAATAAACATTTAAGCATTTAATTTCCTGTTTGCTTTTATTCCACTTAATTAAATTAATAAATCTAAAATTTAAACAAATGCTAAGTACCTTAGAAATGCTTAAATAAATTTCAAAAAATAAGAGTAATTTTTTACAAAAGATATTTAGAGCTGAAAGTTACATTGAAAATGATCTTAAAAAGATACCATTTAACATTTTCTAAGCTATGCATTTGATATGCACTATGTTATAAAACCCCATAAAACTCTATGGCATTGATGCCATTAAAAGGAACGTTTTGTGTTAGAGGAATGTGGGTAAAAAGGTTAAGAATTTCCCAGCTACTCAGGAGGCTGAGGCAAGAGAATCGTCTAAGCCCAAGAGCTAGAGGTTGCTGTGAGCTGTGATGCTACAGCACTCTACTGAGGACGATAAAGTGAGACTCTGTCTCTAAAAAAAAAGTTAAGAAATTTGCTGGTGTTCACTAAATTTATAGACAGAATTGTAATTTAATCCCAGATTTATCTCAATCCAGAGCCTTCCTACATATCTATGCCATAGGAAATAGTTACAAAATTTATTTTACAGAGGTAGCCAGCACATAGAGAATATTTTGTAAAAAATGTGTAAAATTCTGTACTGAATATTTTGTAAATAAAGGCACATTTACCTACAATTTCCCATTTTCTCCAACTTTAGAGCTTACTTTAGGGACATCCTATGTAGCAACCAAATGACTGGCAACTTTAGAGCTGACTTTAGGGACATCCTATGTATATGGCAACTTCAGAGCTGACTGTAGGGACATCCTATGTATCAACCACAGGATGAATCATTCATCACAATAACTATACATACTTAATATACTTGTATTTCTACATGCATTTCCATATGAATCAGTAATGTATATAATATTCATATCTATAAAAGGCAGAAAAATAGTGTAATACGAAACTATCTGCAGACCTTTATCTTCCAGTATATGCAAAACTATTTACTCAATTGTAGATGACTTAATTTCAAATTACACCAAGTAACATTTTTGGAAAATATTTCTCACCTCTGCTGAGTGGTCTGAATCACTGTCTTGAGGTAAAGGATAAGTTGTTCCTTGGGATTCCTGAAGTTTTTCTTTTAATTTAGCATTTTCTTGCTCTTTTTGAAATAGCTGATCCTGAAGAGTAATAACACTCTGCCGAAGCACAGCTTCATTTGATTTTGTGGTCTCAAAACAAATATGTAATTCACTGTAAAGCTGTTTCAAAAAATATATCCAAATTATATAAATCAATAATATCAATCAATAACCAATAAAACAGTTATATGTCTAAATATATACATTTATATACAGAAGGACTGTGTATTACATAGTCCTTGCTTTCAGGTTATTTTAACAGTCTCACAGAAAAAGAAGATATAAACACAAAGAAAACTAAATGATATCATCAAATATCAATTTTTAAAAATGCTGTCTAAAAGGCAATATGCATTATTGGCCAATGTAATGGAGAAAAAGTGTTAAATTTCTAAAGAGGAAGAAATTTTATGCTAGCTGTATTAATATTGGAAGGCTTGATGAAAAAGGTTTTAAAATGAGCCATGACAGTATTATTAGAATTGACCAAAACCAAAATGTCATTCTAAAAATGACAGAAATGTGAAAAAATTATGTACACTGATAAGAAAGAACAGAAAGCATCATAAGGTGTATCAGTCTAAGTAGATTTAATAAATACAGTTAAAAGAAAATAAAGAAAAACCAGGAATCTTTCACTGAGGTGTCATTAAGGTTGACTGATAATACTCCCATTTTGTATAATTTAATATCTACTGCTGAGGAGGGGCAGAAGAACAGTAAAAGACAAAGTCAAGCAATACAGTTATAGACAGAATGTGAAGACTCATCAATGTCAGATTAAGGAAGATAGACTTGTTCTGTGGACAACAGGGATTTACTGAAAACTCTGTGATAGAATAAAAGCAATGCTCTGGACACTTGAAAGATAATTTTATACTTTTTTAAGTCAAGGCAATATGCATTAAATAAAGTTAAAACTGGAGTTTATTAAAACTATGAGAGAACATATGCTACATAAGTGGTGTCTTACAGAGTAACACAGGGTTAACAAAGTGGTATTGTTAATGAAAATCTAAATTATAGCTGCAATTTAATGAGTTATAATTCAATTTGTGATTTACATCTGTGGCTGACACTAGGAAAGTGACGAGAGAGCTAAGATTTGCTTTTGTTTTTTTTTAAAGGCTAATAGTGAGATAGTGTAATCGTACAGCAAAAGTAAAACCCACAACTTGGGTGGTGCCTGTAGCTCAAGTGGCTAAGGCGCTAGCCACATACACCACAGCTGGTGGGTTCGAATCCAGCCCGGGCCTGCCAAACAATGACAACTACAACCAAAAAATAGCCGGGCATTGTGGCAAGCGCCTATAGTCCCAGCTATTTGGGAGGCTGAGGCAAGAGAATCACTTAAGCCTAGGAGTTGAAGGTTGCTGTGAGCTGTGATGCCACAGCACTCTACCCAGGGTGACAGCTTGAGGCTGTCTCAAAAAAAAAAAAAAAAACTCACAACTGGAAAAATCCCAAAATCGTGTAGCTGATACAGTAGTGATACAGTAGGTTTTTAGGTTTGCTAATTCAATTATATATGTACAGCATCTTCCATTCTTTGGCCTTGTCTCATGAGAAGAAACTTAAATACACAAAGATTATAAAGCTCTAGTTCGTCTATATACCTAGTACTTGTGTACATTTCTGTATGTAGATTATACTTTAATTTTTTAACTTCACAATTTTTAAATGGTTTATGAAAACTCTTTTATTAATGCATGCCCTCAAATATATAATTTGTAATAAAAATAAGACCATTCAAACCACTGTGCTAACATATAATTAGCTTAATGTTTTTTTTACAAAGTAAATTAACATTTATGCAATATATTTAATACATAGAGCATATTTAAATTTCTCCAGTTACTTTAATTATTGACCAAGCTCAATATACTTTTTATCTTCTATAAAAGATTACATCTTTTTATCATTGTAGAGATACTTAAATAACCCATTTCATTTTATAGCCAACATCTAAGCAATTTTTATAAAGTGTTGCCTATACAATTTATAAAGAATTTCAGAACATAAAATTGTACTTTCCCTTCCCATTACCTTGACACTGGAAGTGCAGCTAATATTGTTTCCACAGCTAATACCATCAGATATTCTAGGAGGGATAATAGAGTAGGAAACTGACAGCTTTTAGGGACAATGAAAAGGTCAAAGTGAGCCCTGTATTGGCCTAAATGTACTGTTACTGCTTTCATGATTGGGTTCAAGGTACAAATTAAAAATCAAACTCTGGACATAAGACCTAAGTTGAAGCTAGGATGAGTGAAGACTAGCCCTTCCCTGCACAGTCACTTATTCAGTGAATCTTTAATCACTTCCTATTATTTTGGGTGCTATGTTTATACTAACCTCCTTGTACCCAATTTGTACAAATTAATCTCTTTCAAAATAACAGGAAATATTATTAAAGATTTGATTTCAAATATTTGAGAATTTCATGGTCATCAGTGAGGCCAGACAAAAAAAAACACATACCTTCCCTCCCAACAACCAAGGTACAAGCATGATGTTAGTGTGTGGTCAGTGATTGAGGACCAATTTACTAGCCATCAGTGCCAAGGGTGTGGTATACCTTCCTCTTAGATGTCACATCTTGGGGTTTCCCTTCACAAATATAAGGCCATGAATGAATAGCCCATTTTTAATGTTGTGTCTCTTCCTCTTCTTTATCCACTTTGTTGCTCATAAAATAGAGGATTAATAGCACTTTTCTTGTGTTGTCTACTTAGTTCTCTCTGCTATCCATTTAAGCAGTTGTGCTACTATAATAAGTTGTCCTGACTTGATCTTAAATGAATGAGTGGGCAACTCTAGACCCTGGGGCATACTGTTCTGTCTTCTGAGAAGCAGGGGAAAAAGAACCAAAAAAAAGCCTGAAACAGGTGGGCACAGTGGCTCACACCTGTAATCCTAGCACTGTGGGAGGTCACGGCAGATAGACTGCTTGAGTTCAGAAGCTAAAGACCAGCCTGAGCAAAAGCAAAAAGTTTCTCCTAAAAATACAAAAACAAACAAACAAAAATTAGCCAGGCATGGTGGCAGATACCTGTAGTCCCAGCTAATTGAGAGGCTGAGGCAGGAGGATCTCTTGAACCCAAGAGTTTGAGTTGCTCTGAGCTACAACGCCACAGCACCCTACCCAAAGCATAGAGTGAGACTCTGTCTCAAAAAGAAAAAAAGAAAGAAAGCCTGGAACAGATGAAACAGATGCTCTAGGAATTGGGGACAAACTCTTATTCCTTAGTTCTTACTCTAGATATAGGGTATAATTCTTCTACTTCCTGTCTCTTTGTTTACTGACTGGAGTTCACTTATTTAATAGTAATAAGATCACTCAGTTGTGACTTAAAGAGTACAGGAAGCGAAGACAGACCTGCAGCCATTATTAATCCACTGCAGTGGGAAACTTGGTTATAACTATCTTCAGTGAGATTTAAACCTATCCTTATTTCTAAAGTATTTTTTGTTAACAAAAGCTCAGGATAATAAAATGTTTATTGCTTTATCTTGCAAGGAGGTAAATGTTTACGATGTTCCAGTACCCTGGGTAGATACCATCTTATTCTCATCCCATTAATAAAAGAGTGGGGGGGGGGGTAAATTCTCAAGTATGTAATATAATAAACTCATTAATCTGCACTGCTTTAGTTATCACGAGTTAGTAACTTCTTTCAGCAATCAGGATTCCTTATGGCAATTTTCAATGGGGCTCTTCTCTGTACAATCTTTCCTCTAATCCAAAATTCTGGAATGGATCACAATTTTTTGCAATATTCTAAGATTATAAAAAATGTAGTCATATATTCCATTATATACTTTATAAGTATCAATCATTATAATTCATAAGTAATTTATTGCACTTACTATATTCATGCTATTTCCTGTTAAAGAAATTAAAGTGAAAAAAGGTTAAAACAATCTCCAGGGGACAGAAAGCAAATTACCTCTGGAAACAGGACCTCACGCTCCAAATCCTTTAATTTTCAGGGGCTTTGATTTAAGTACTCTAACTTCCCAAATTTTTATTAGCGTTGAAGATCAAAATGATATTTTATATACTTTAACACTTTTAAAAAATACTTACGTTGTGACCCAACCCAATGATATTGATTTGTTTAATGTACAAATTTTTCCAAATTTAGTAAGTATATAATAGTATAATAGTTATCCTTTGTTATCCACGAGAGACTCGTTCCAGGACACCCGAAGATAACAAATTCTGTGCATGTTCCATTCCCTGATATAAAATGGTGTAATATTTGTATGTCACCTATATCCTCCCATATACTCTAAACCATCTCTACATTATGTATAATACCTAAAACAATGTAAACACTATGTAAATAGTTGGTATATTTTTTGTATTACTTTTTACTGTTGTATTGTTATTATTTTTCCAAATAATTTTTGATCCATGGTTGGTTGAATCCGTGGGATTTGGAACCTGAGGATATGAAAGGCTGACTAAATTTCCAACACTGATTAAGATGATAAAATTCTTCAAGTGAAAACTATACAATTTATAACTAAAAATGAAAAGATAAAACAGAATTACATGAAATTTAGATTAAATATATATATAAGCTAAGGCCAGGCATGGTGGCTCACACCTGTTCCTAGCACTCTGGGAGGCTGAAGCTGGTGGATTGCTTGAGCCCAGGAGTTCAAGACCAGCCTAAGCAAGACTGAGATCCCCATCTCTAAAAATAGGCAAGTGCTGTGGCAGGTGTCCGTAGTTCTAGCTACTTAGGAGCCAGAAGCAAGAGAATCGCTTGAGCCCAAGAGTTTGAGGGTGCTGTGAGCTATGATACCACAATATTCTACCAAGAGCAACAAAGTGAAAAAAAAATGTGTCTCAAAAAAAACAAACAAAAAAAAATATATATATGTATGTATGTATAAGCTAACTCCCTATTTTCCAAGATTGATATTAGCTTATGTAATATAATTACTATTAAATAGAACAAACAGTTATAAGACATATATTTAGTACCCAAAACATGATAGCTGGCCTAGAAATAATAAATGCTGACCAACCTCTAAGTCACACACATATATAAATGATATGCAGAGACATAAAAATATTAAAAATTATAAAATGGGTACATGTTCAGAAAAAGAGAAGATACTAGCTTACTTTTATTTATCTTCATTCCTTCCACATTATATGGTAGATTTGTGTATGAAATTAATGATTTATCCTTTTCCTGACACCTCTGGGAAAATATGACTTACTGTTTTCCTGTGCACAAAATCTTTTCAGTTTTCTTTCTTTACCTTTGTTTTCCCTCCTCTCTTTCCTCATCCTACCACTCCGGACAACTGTTTTTATCTTTTCAGACAATTAAATGGATGTTGTGACATAAATGTACTTAATAAAATGAGAAAAGAAGGAAAATAGATGGGCAAGAAAAAAGGGTGAAGAATTAAGAGGAAGAAAACAGAATAGAAACTTTACTAGAAATAGTAAATTAAGAAGACCCAACTCTCAAAGAAGAGTTGGAAATAAATTGTTAGTGTAATGTGATTTTTTTTTTTTTTTTTTTTTTTGAGACAGAGCCCCAAGCTGTCACCCTGGATAGAGTGCCATGGCGTCAGAGCTCACAGCAACCTCCAACTCCTGGGCTTAAGCAATTCTCTTGCCTCAGCCTCCCAAGTAGCTGGGACTACAGGCATCCACCACAACACCTGGCTATTTTTTGGTTGTAGTTGTCGTTGTTTGGCAAGCCTGGGCTGGATTCGAACCCGCCAGCTGTGGTGTATATGGCTGGTGCCTTAGCCACTTGAGCTATAGGCACTGAGCTAGTGTAATATGATTTTTAAAATTCAATTCCCCTGAGTCTTACAGATAAACCCCAATTATTATTTGAAAATATTAAAATTAATCTACGGGAAAATACTTGAAAATCTGAATTTCTTTTTTTGTTTGTAGTTTTTTTTGTATCTGCATTTTTAAAGTAATCAATGTCATCTCATTGATGCAATGGTTACTAAATTATTCAAATTTATTGAAAAAAATCTAGAAAAATACATGTAGAAGAGGAATAAGGACAAGTACTATGTCAAATGCTCTAAAATAAGAATGAATAATTTGAAATAAATGAACACTGTTAAGTCCAAAAAGTAGCACACACGATAAACAAAGCAGTTTCCAGATCTCAAAATCTTGCATTCTACAACTGATACATTTTCTGGAGGAAAACTACCAGGTTAATTAAAAAAAATCTCAGAGAGTTAAAAGTTATGATATAAGAGCAAAGCAAAAGAAACTAAATTTACACAATCGAGAGAAACACTGACTAGGAAGGACCAGAAAAAGACTAAAAAGGAACGACTAGAAATGGATGGAAGAAAACCACACCACTGTAGTACACTGGAAGCTACAATGGGGGTTTGAGGAAGAGGGAGTGTTTTAAGAGTCATCAACGCTGACTAATTTTGAGGTTTTGGTAAAGAGGAAACAATTACAATTACTAAAAAGGTACACATTTTCAAGTCATTTTAGCAATTGAGCCTGGGTTAGAAATGAAAACATAGTGGGCAATCCTACCATATTCAAAAAAAGGTTTGCTCTAGCTAAAGTGGAAAAGAAAGAGTCTACCCTACCCATCCATGGATGCTTGATACCATCCATGTCCTTAGGGAAGCAAAAGGAAACAAAGAATACAGAGTGAACACTCTTCCAAAGCATCATTTAAAAATGTGTTTAACCTCATTTAATAAGTATGAGCTAAACAAAGAATATATATGGTCATAAAAAGCTGTAATGGACAGTGGGAACTAAAAAGAGGGGGCTGGGAGGGGGATGAGGGATAAAAAACTACCTAACAAATATAATGTACTTTGTGGCGGGCACCTGTAGTTCCAGCTACTCGGGAGGCTGAGGCAAGAAGATCGCCTAAAACCAAGAGCTAGAGGTTGCTGTGACACCATGGCACTCTACGGAGGGCGACAAAATGAGACTCTGTCTCCAAAAAATATATATAGTACTGAGTTCAGCATGATACAATTCATACATGTCACAAAAAACACTTGTACCTCCTAATTTTTTTTTAATAAAATTTTGAAATGCTTACAAGGTTATATGTGAAACTTAGTAAATGTAGAATGTAAATGTCTTAACACAATAACTAAGAAAATGCCAGGAAGGCTATGTTAACCCGTGTGATGAAAATGTGTCAAAAGGTCTATAAAACCAGTGTATGGTGCCCCATGATCGCATTAATGTACACAGCTATGATTTAATAAAAAAAAAAAAACTTTTTTTGAAATGTATTTAAAGTTTATTTAATAGTTATTTATTTCATGTTAATTGCAAATATTGGGTTTTCATGATGCCTTTTTAGAATAGGATTAAAAAGGAAAAAAATCCAAAATTTTCAAGAAAATACAAATTGTACTACTTAACCTTTATAAGCCCCACCTACCTCAACTATTAAATGGGAATAACATTGCTTTCATAGGATTGATCTATATATAAACTAAATTATTTATATAAACATCTTGCCACACTATAAAATACATACAAAGAACTCAATAAAGGTATTTTTCAAAAAATTACTAGCTATAATTATTATTGCTCATTCAGTTAGCATGCCTAAATAGCTGGGTAAGCCTTCTTGAGGAGCTCCCAAAACATTTGTAAAGTAAACCAACTGCTGAAAAGAAACACAAAATAAAGAAAAAGATAACTTGGAAAATATTAATCATGAGACCTCATCAGCATTCTCCTTTGTGTATGAGCAGATTTACCAATAAAATAATACACAAATTTTATAATGAAAGTCTAATTTAGTTCACAAACTAAAACCATACTTGGTAAAATAATTTCTCATAATAGATGCCTGAGAAATTTCATTCCCCAAATTCTTTCCAGTTTGGGTGCTATACCCTTAGTATGTTTCATAACAGATATACAAATTCCAATTTATAAAAATATTCTGCAAAGTAAACTTATAATCTATTTTAAATGGCTCTACTCTAATAACCATAAAGAAAACTCACAAAATTTTAAATATTACCGAACTGCACCACCTCTCATTTTTAATTTTGAAGAAACACAAGAGTAATAATGAAATGCTAGAACTTACAGAAAGTTGAATTCTATAAATTTTCAATTAAATTCATATATATATATTTACATGTTATGACAGAATAAAAGCATACTTTTTGATATGATATACTTTCAGCTGTGTGAACATCTTCCTGATTTCTCAGTACTTTTTGGGTATCCATATTGAGAACCTGAAGCTGCTGGATCAGCTCTGCTTGTTGTGCCGTATGTGCACTGTTTTGTTTGTAAAGATTCTGCAGCTCCTGTAGTTCCTTCCTGTGCAAAGCAAGCAATAAATATACAAAAGCATGAATAAAGATCATCTCAGTTAAATAACCATGTTCATCAAAGGTTATAGATCTGCTTCCTCTTTTTCATCTATTATTTTTAATGCATGCAAACTTATTAATAAAAGAAATAAAATATAAAGTATTTAATATTTATCACATATACCTAGGAAGTATTGATATAACTACTATGACTTATCAATTTTCTTTTATACCTTGGTAGCAATAAAAACCCTGGATATACATCATAGTAACACCTTTATATGCAAATTAAGTTAACAATTCAGTTCCAAGAATTAAGTACTGATGCTAACACAAATATCAGAAGGTTATGAACACAGAATAAGTCAATCTTTCATTTTATATTATACAGGACTTTAGATACATCAAAAAGAATTCCAAAAGGCAAATTAAGTTTTCAAACAAAATTACTTAAAACAACACTGCTGGCTGGGTGGGGTGGTTCACGCTTATAATTCTAGCAATACTAATTTAAGAGGAATTAGAACTCAAGGCAAAAAATGCACACAGAAAAAAGTGAAAAGTAAAATTCACAATAAAAACAAAACAACCCTAAATACTTTACTAACCAAAATATTGCAGAGCAAACATGTACAGCAAAACTATATACAATAAAAGAAAAATCATTTGAAAACTTTATGGAAGGAAAAATTCAAAATCCATATGAGAAACACTTCGTAATGACAAAAAAGTAGTAGACTAAAACAAATGGAATGGCATATACCATACTCTGAAACAAGACTGAACATCACAAAGATGCCATTTCTCCTTAGGTTTACTTGTAAATTTGTACATCTATTAAACTATCAAATAATAAATAAGCAAGTTACTTTAAAGTTCAGAAAAGCGTCCTTGACTGTGTTGTTCGGCTTGGTTATTGTTGGTATATATAAAGACTACAGATTTATGTGTGTTGATTTTGTAGCTTGAGACATTGCTATATTCCTTGATCACTTCTAAAAGTTTTGTAGTAGAATCCCTAGTGTTTTCCAGATATACGATCATATCATCTGCGAAGAGTGCAAGTTTGATCTCTTCTGACCCTATGTGGATACACTTGATTGCCTTTTCTTCCCTAATTGCAAAGGCTAAAACTTCCATTACAATGTTAAAGAGCAACGGAGACAATGGGCAACCTTGCCTGGTTCCTGATCTAAGTGGAAATGATTTCAATTTAACTCCATTCAATACGATATTGGCTGTGGGTTTGTTGTAGATGGCCTCTATTAGTTTAAGAAATGTCTCTTCTATACCAATTTTCTTAAGTGCTCTGATCATGAAGGGATGCTGGATATTATCAAAAGCTTTTTCTGCATCAATTGAAAGAATCATATGGTCTTTATTTTTAAGTTTGTTTATGTGTTGAATTACATTTATAGATTTAAGTATATTGAACCAGCCTTGAGACCCTGGGATAAATCCAACTTGGTCATGGTGTATAATTTTTTTCGTTTTATATGGAATCAGAAAAAACCTCGAATAGCCAAAACATTACTGAGCAATAAAAACAAAGCAGGAGGAATCACGCTACCAGACCTGAGACTGTACTATAAATCCATAGTGATCAAAACAGCATGGTACTGGCACAAAAGCAGAGAAGTAGATGTCTGCAACAGAATAGAGAACCAAGAGATGGATCCAGATACTTACCGTTATTTGATCTTTGACAAGCCAATTAAAAACATTCAGTGGGGAAAAGATTCCCTATTTAACAAATGGTGCTGGGCAAACTGGCTGGCAACCTGTAGAAGATTGAAACTGGACCCACACCTTTCACCATTAACTAAGATAGACTCTCACTGGATAAAAAATTTAAACTTAAGACATGGAACTATAAAAATACTTGAAGAAAGTGCAGGGAAAACTCTTGAAGGAATCGGCCTGGGTGAATATTTTATGAGGAGGACTCCCCAGGCTGTTGAAGTAGTATCAAAAATACACTAATGGGACCTGATCAAACTAAAAAGCTTCTGCACAGCCAAGAACATAGTGAGTAAAGCAAGCAGACAGCCCTCAGAATGGGAGAAAATATTTACAGGTTATACCTCCGATAAACGTCTAATAACCAGAATCCACAGAGAACTCAAACGTATTAACAAGAAAAGAACACGTGACCCCATCTCAGGGTGGGCAAGGGACTTGAAGAGAAACTTCTCTAAAGAAGACCGATGCAAAATCTACAAACACATGAAAAAAAGCTCATCATCCTTAAATCATCAGAGAAATGCAAATCAAAACTACTCTGAGATATCACCTAACCCCAGTAAGAGTAGCCCACATAACAAAATCCCAAAACCAGAAATGTTGGCGTAGATGTGGAAGAAAGGGCACACTTGTACACTGCTGGTGGGAATGCCCACTAATCCGTTCCTTCTGGAAGGATGTTTGGAGAATACTTAGAGACCTAAAAATAGACCTGCCATTCGATCCTATAATTCCTTTACTAGGTTTATACCCAGAAGACCAAAAGTCACAATATAACAAAGACATCTGTACCAGAATGTTTATCGCAGCCCAATTCATAATTGCTAAATCATGGAAGAAGCCCAAGTGCCCTTCGACCCACGAATGGAATAGAAATTGTGGTACATGTATACCATGGAATACTATGCAGCCTTAAAGAAAGATGGAGACTTTACCTCTTTCATGTTTACATGGATGGAGCTGGAACATATTCTTCTTAGCAAAGTATCTCAGGAATGGAATAAAAAGTATCCAATGTATTCAGCCCTACTATGAAGCTAAATTATAGCTTTCACATGAAGACTATAACCCAACTATAGCACAAGACTATGGGGAAAGGGCCAAGGAAGGGGAAGGGAGGGGGGAGGTTTTGGTGGAGGGAGGATAATGGGTGGGGCCACATCTATGGTGCATCTTAGAATGGGTATAGGCGATTGCACTAGTGTACACAGCTATGATTAACAATAAAATAAATAAATAAAGTTCAGAAAAGCTCTGGAAAAGAACAGTAACTGAGAATGGACTAATCTTCTGTACCCTGCTCTGCCTGTGAGACCAACCTCTATAGACTAGACTATACAGCTCCTTGTTCTCTAGCTCTGACTGAATTTTATCAATTGGAGGTGCTAGCTGGTGATAGGAGGTAAAGGATAAAGACGGCAGGGTATATATTCCCCTGGCTCCCTCTCTGCTGGGCTACCATTTGATGATGCCTCTGTTCCTCTGTCTCAGGCCACTATTCTTATTAGACAGCCTCAGAGATGTTTTCACAGACACCTGACAAAGCTCCTTTGCGTGTCCCTTCTGGCTAAAGGGTGGTAATAGTTTCCTATTGTTGATAATCTGTTCTTGGTATTATTCTGAGTCTAATATCTATTTAGAAAGGACTAACAGAGTCTTCCAAATCATAAACTTTGTAAACCCCTGTATATTGGAACCTTTTATTTCTCTCAATAATGTTTTAGAGTTCTCTGTATAGAGATAATATACATCTTTCATTATATTTCCTCTTCGTGTCTTTAGTGATATTATAAATTAGATTATTTTTAATTTAGCTTCCAACTTTTTTGCTATATAAAAATGCAACTAAACTGTATACATCATTATCTACAAAGCATGCTAAACTAATTTACTAATTTAAATAATTTATCTACAAACTATTCTTTTTATGTGAGCTAATCATGTTCTAGGCATATAATTAGGTCTTCTTCCTTCACTTATAGTTCTTATTATCTTTTTATATTTTATTCCTTACTTATTGCATACCTGTTACTTCTGAGTATATGCTAGCCACATATCTAGATTGTAGATATAATTTAAGTCCAAATTATTTTAACATCCTATAGATAATTTACACTTGCTTCTGCTAAATCCCTGGAACACTGACACCAGCAATCCAGATGTATTAGTCAAATTTGAGGATTGTGACTGAGGACTCTCCAACCAAAATTATAGCTGCACTGTCTTGACTCATTTTTTCATTTTTATCACAGATTCACTACCAATTTTAACAAAAATTCTCATCTCAATTGTAGAATCATTACCTATTCAAGTGAAAAGTTTTGTTTTCACAACTTAATTGGTTATCACTTTACATGCAACTTCTAGGTAAATACATTTAGATGCTCCATATAGATTACAGACATACATTATTAATGTATGCATGGAGTTAGCTATCCATATCTACTGGTTCACATCCACAAAATCAACCAAGAGCAGATCAAAAATTGCTTATGGTGTACAAGGTACACTACTCAGGTTATGGGTACATCAAAAATCCAGAGTTTACCACTATACAATATATACCAGTGGTTCTCAACCTTCCTAACGCCACGACCCTTTAATACAGTTCCTCATGTTGTGGTGAGCCCCAACCATAAAATTATTTTCGTTGCTACTTCATAGCTGAAATTTTCCTGTTATGAATCATCAAGTAAATATCTGATATGCAGGATGTATTTTCCCTGTTAGAAATTGAACATAATTAAAGTATAGTTATTAATCACAAAAACAATATGTAATTATATGTTGTGAAAGATTTATTTCTAATTACAAATAAATGAAATTTTGTCTTGAAGCATGGTGTAGCATGGATAACAGTCTTAATATAACAACAGTAAACTACATTGCTACATTTTGCGACCGTATGCATAAACAGCCAACAGGGCAGTCTTCGCAAGAGCACAATGAAGATTATCTTCCACAACAAGTCTACTTCTGTATTTAGACTTGATAATAAACAAGTTGGAAAACCCAACAAAGATATGTTGTTGGAAATGAAAGAAGGCGCAACACAGTTTCAGACAGAACAGGATATGACGGCAAACACTTGATCCAGAATTTTGTAACTGGCATTATAGAGAAATCAGTTCTCACTGCATCACTGTTAATAAGTTCAATGAACTCCCCTTGTGCTGTCTCAGAAACATCTTCAACTTTGTGAATGGGCTTCTGGCAAGTGCAAATGGGGTGGTAGATTTGGAAAGTATGATGAAATTTCATCTTCAAGCATGTGCAAGTGTTCTTTCACAGAAATTATCATTGTAATCCTTTTGTCTGGTTCAATGTCATGTTCCTCAAAGAAAGCAGGTAAGGTAGGCAACATGTAAATTTTATTTTCATCCAATCTTTTATCGCCAAAGCTGAAGTTTCATTTGGAATGCTTGAATCTTTTTTTTTTTATTAAATTATAGCTGTGTACATTAATGCAATCATGGGGCACCATACACTGGTTTTATAGATTGTTTGACACACTGGTTAACATAGCCTTCCTGGCATTTTCATAGTTATTGTGTTAAGACATTTACATTCTACATTTACTAAGTTTCACATATACCCTTGTAAGATGCACCGCAGGTGTAATCTCACCAATAGCCCTCCTTCTACCCACCTTCCCCCTCCCTCCCCTCCCTTTCCCCCTTCCCCCTATTCTTGGGTTACAACTGGGTTATAGCTTTCATGTGAAAGCCATAAATTAGTTTCATAGTAGGGCTGAGTACATTGGATACTTTTTCTTCCATTCTCGAGATACTTTACTAAGAAGAATATGTTCTAGCTCCATCCATGTAAACATGAAGAGGTAAAGTCTCCATCTTTCTTTAAGTGGAATGCTTGAATCCTTTTCAGACAAATCAAGGCATGTTGCATTTGGTCCTGCAGTGATAAATTTAACTCATTCAAAATGGCAAAGATGTCAAGCAAGTAAGCTGTTTTCTGCAGTTCACTTTTATCGCTGAAAAGTGCTTCGAACTATGGTCTTGCTTTCTGATTAAAAAACATTTCGTATTCATCACGAAGCTCAAAAACACATTTTAAAACTTTTCCTCTGGACACCCATCTCACTTCAGTGTGAAATAGCAGAGCATTGTTCGGTACCTCCAATTCGTTGCACAGTTGTGAAAACAGTCAACTGTTTAAAGTGCCCACCTTTACAAAACTGACAGAACTTATGATGCTCTTCATTACTTCTTGTAACTCTTGTAGCAGCATCTTCATTGCTAATATTTGCCAATGAATCATACAGTGAGTTCCGATGACTTTTGGTGAATCATTCAGTACCAAACATTGAAATCCAGATCATCATCCTAGAATAGCTGTAGCACCATCTGTGCAAACACCACAAACCTTTTCTCAAGAGATCTTATGCTCTTTCAGAAATGAACCAACTGTGTCAAATACATCACATGCAGTAACCGTCATTTCAAGAGATTTGCAAAGAAGAAACTCATCTTTAAAGTCACCATCTTTAATACACCTCATGTAAACCAGTAATGAACAGTTTGCAACGTATGTAGATTCATCAAGCTAGATACTAAATATTGGAAGAGGAGCAGATTTAATTTCCTGGATTGCCTGATCAAGAACATCAGCAGACATGTCATCTATTCTTCTGCCGACAGTGTCGTTAGATAAGGAAGTTGCACTCAATTACATAACAAATTCATCTCCGATCATAACTTGAACAATGTCTTTGGTCCCTGGCAACAGTAAATCCTCAGCAATGGTGTGAGGTTTCATAGCTCTGGCGATTCTGAGTGCCACCAAATATGAAGCTTCAACGGCTGCTACGTTTTGTTTGTGGTACTTGCCAATAGTGTCAAGTCTGGCTTTCTTGAGTCCATCAGCTTTGCTTCTCAAATAGTTGGTATCCTTGCCAGCAAAGCTCGTATGCTTGCTATCAAAATGGAGTTTCAGTTTGTTCAGCTTCATAGATTCGGCTGATAGAACTTCACAACAAACACATTGCGGTTTCTCAATTCCCGCTGTAATTATGGAGGTAAAACCATACTGTAAAAACTCCTCACTATATTTTCTTTTCTTAATGTCCTTTTCTACATGATCCATTGTCATGGGATGGTTTGCTAATGAAAATAATATATAATAGCTTTAATAATACAAAAGATGATACATGGCATAGTTCAGTCAATACAGTTCATTAAAGTTTCCTATGATTTACCATTCTGTTTTTTTTTTTACATACCTGTTACTATCACAGGGGGCAGTGTTCACATCAATTACAGCTGAATATAAAAGAAGGATCAGCATCACTATTAAGATCCCATGGTAGAGATTTCTTTTTTTTTTCTTGTAGTAGTTGATTTTACGTTTACCCAGTAATTATAATTCATTAAGTGTCCTTTTACCTCCAATACTGCTGCTTTCAACACAGTAGCTGCTTTTAACAGAGTAGCTGTTTTCAACACATTAGCTGCTTTCTACACAGTCGCTGCTCTCTACATGTGTGACTGGTCTGCATGAGCACATTATGGCGCCAACCCTGTCAGGGTGCATGTGATGGGGTTGACGTGATGATGCCATCACATTGGATACTCACATGTGGGCCTATCTGCATGTGGGCGGACCCGCCTCGAAACAGATAGAGGAGCGGTGTCTCGGTTCCTAAGATCATAAGAAATAGGTGTTTTCCCATAGTTATGCACAAATACTGTGCCATTTATTTCAGGGACTTGAGCATCCATGAATTTTTTTTAATCCATTGGGGGTCCTGAAACCAATCCCTTGCAGATACTGAGTGACAACTGTATATATTAAGTACTTAATTATTTATACTGTAACTCTAGGCAAAAATCAATTGAGGTAATTCACAAAAATATCACACAGCGGGGTTTGAAATTCCAACATGACAGAGGCCACAGTCCGTCTCCCCTTCAAAAACTTGGAATGATTTCAAATCATAGGCACCTTCACTTAACCCCAGCTTCCATTCATCAGCAAACACATCGGATCGATGCTACGCTAACCTATTGGGTTCTCTCCCGGCGCGTTCAGGTTAAATGAATACCTGAAGAAAGGGCCCACGTTTCAAGGCAGTGACATTTCATAGCTGAGAGGAAAAGTGGCTTTAATGAAAAGCAACCTTTGGAATTCCTGCTTGTGAGAAATTCAATTCAGCTTTTTGTGCTGCCAGCAAGAAATAATCAGTAGCACCAGTGTTTATGTCCACAGGCATGAGAACTTAAAGAGCAAGAGGAAGTGAAAGGAAAATTAGGGCAAGGAAACAGATAAAAGAAATCACCCATGAGGAAGAATCAGCAGAAAAATCCAGGCAACATGAAGAACCAGTCCAGAACAACCCCACCAAGGGACCATGAGGTAGCTACTGCAGAGGATTCCACCTATACAGAAATGTTAGGAATGACAAAAACACAAATTAGAATACACATGTTGAAAACAATGAAAGAATTGATGGAAACAATGAAGGAAACTGCTAATAAAGTGGAAAATAACCAAAAGGAAATCCAAAAACAGAATCAAATCAGAGATGAACGATATGAAGAATATAAAAAGGATATAGCAGAGCTGAAGGAAATGAAACAGTCAATCAGGGAACTTAAAGACGCAATGGAAAGTATCAGCAACAGGTTAGACCATGCAGAAGAAAGAATTTCAGAGGTAGAAGACAAAGTTTTTGAGATAACTCAGATAGTAAAAGAGGCAGAAAAGAAGAGAGAGAAAGAAGAACGTTCACTGTCAGAATTATGGGACTTTATGAAGCGTTCCAACATACGAGTTATAGGAATTCCAGAAGGGAAAGAAGAATGCCCCAGAGGAATGGAAGCCATACTAGAGAATATTATAAAAGAAAATTTCCCAAATATCACCAAAGATTCTGACACACTGCTTTCAGAGGGCTATTGGACCCCAGGTCGCCTCAACTCTAACCGAGCTTCTCCAAGACACATTGTGATGAACCTGTCCAAAGTCAAGACAAAAGCAAAGATTCTGCAAGCTGCCAGGAGTAAGCGCCACTTGACCCAGGGGCAAATCCATCAGATTGACCGCAGACTTCTCTAATGAAACTTTTCAAGCAAGAAGACAGTGGTCATCAACCTTTAATCTACTTAAACAGAACAATTTCCAGCCCAGAATTCTGTACCCTGCTAAGCTAAGCTTCAAAATTGACGGAGAAATCAAATCATTTACGGATATACAAACATTGAGGAAATTCGCCACAACAAGACCAGCTCTACAGGAAATACTTCAACCTGTTCTGCACACTGACCACCACAATGGATCAGCAGCAAAGTAAGAACTCATAAATTAAAGGACAGAACCTAACCTCCACACTCATGCAAAAGATAAAACTAAGCAATGGACTCTCACAAAATAAGACGAATAGAATACTACCACACTTATCAATTATCTCAATAAATGTTAATGGCTTGAATTCCCCACTGAAGAGACATAGATTGGTTGACTGGATTAAAAAACACAAGCCATCCATTTGCTGTCTGCAAGAAAACACCTGGCTTCAAAAGACAAATTAAAGCTCCGAGTCAAGGGTTGGAAGACAATTTTTCAGGCAAATGGAATTCAGAAGAAAAGAGGAGTTGCCATCTTATTTTCAGATACATGTGGATTTAAAGCAACTAAAGTCAAAAAAGACAAAGATGGTCACTTTATATTGGTCAAGGGAAAACTACACCAAGAAGACATTTCAATTCTAAATATCTATGCACCCAATTTAAATGCTCCCAGATTCTTGAAACAGACCTTACTCAGTCTGAGCAATATGATGTCTGATAATACCATAATAACAGGGGTCCTTAACACTCCTCTTACAGAGCTGGACAGATCCTCTAAACAGAAATTAAACAAGAATAGAAGAGATTTAAATGAGACCCTAGAACAACTGTGCTTGATAGACGCATACAGAACACTCCATCTCAAAGATAAAGAATATACATTCTTCTCATCACCCCATGGAACATTCTCCAAAATTGATCATATCCTGGGACACAAAACAAATATCAACAGAATCAAAAGAATTGAAATTTTACCTTGTATCTTCCACCCATCATAAGGCACTAAAGGTGCAACTCAACTCTAACAAAAATGCTTGACCCCACCAAAAGGCATGGAAATTAAACAATCTTCTGTTGAATAACAGATGGGTGCAGGAAGAAATAAAACAGGAAATCATTAACTTCCTTGAGCATAACAACAATGAAGACACAAGCTACCAAAACCTGTGGGATACTGCAAAAGCAGTTTTGAGAGGAAAAGTCATCGCTTTAGATGCCTACATTCGAAAAACAGAAAGAGAGGGCATCGACAATCTCACAAGAGATCTTATGGAATTGGAAAAAGAAGAACAATCTAAGCCTAAACTCAGTAGAAGAAAAGAAATATCCAAAATCAAATCAGAGATCAATGAAATTGAAAACAAAAGAATCATTCAGAAAATTATTCAAACAAGGAGTTGGTTTTTTGAAAAAATAAATAAAATAGATAAACCATTGGCCAGACTAACGAGGAATAGAAAAGTAAAATCTCTAGTAACCTCAATCAGAAATGATAAAGGGGAAATAACAACTGATCCCACAGAGATACAAGAGATCATCTCTGAATACTACCAGAAACTCTATGCCCAGAAATTTGACAATGTGAAAGAAATGGATCAATATTTGGAATCACACCCTCTCCCTAGACTCAGCCAGGAAGAAATAGAGCTCCTGAACAGACCAATTTCAAGCACTGAGATCAAAGAAACAATAAAAAATCTTCCAAACAAAAAATGCCCTGGTCCAGATGGCTTCACTCCAGAATTCTATCAAACCTTCAAGGAAGAGCTTATTCCTGTACTGCAGAAATTATTCCAAAAAATTGAGGAAGAAGGAATCTTCCCCAACACATTCTATGAAGCAAACATCACCCTGATACCAAAACCAGGAAAAGACCCAAACAAAAAGGAGAATTTCAGACCAATCTCACTCATGAACATAGACGCAAAAATTCTCAACAAAATCCTAGCCAATAGATTACAGCTTATTATCAAAAAAGTCATTCATCATGATCAAGTAGGCTTCATCCCAGGGATGCAAGGCTGGTTTAACATACGCAAGTCTATAAACGTTATCCACCATATTAACAGAGGCAAAAATAAGATCACATGATCCTCTCAATAGATGCAGAAAAAGCATTTGATAAAATCCAGCATCCTTTTCTAATTAGAACACTGAAGAGTATAGGCATAGGTGGCACATTTATAAAACTGATTGAAGCTATCTATGACAAACCCACAGCCAATATTTTACTGAATGGAGTAAAACTCAAAGCTTTTCCTCTTAGAACTGGAACCAGACAAGGTTGTCCTCTGTCACCTTTACTATTCAACGTAGTGCTGGAAGTTCTAGCCAATACAATTAGGCAAGACAAGGAAATAAAGGGAATCCAAATGGGAGCAGAGGAGGTCAAACTCTCCCTTCTGCTGACGACATGATCTTATACTTAGAGAACCCTAAAGACTCAACCACAAGACTCCTAGAAGTCATCAAAAAATACAGTAATGTTTCAGGGTATAAAATCTATGTCCACAAGTCAGTAGCCTTTGTGTACACCAATAACAGTCAAGATGAGAAGCTAATTAAGGACACAACTCCCTTCACCATAGTCTCAAAGAAAATGAAATACTTAGGAATATACCTAACGAAGGAGGTGAAGGACCTCTATAAAGAAAACTATGAAATCCTCAGGAAGGAAATAGCAGAGGATATTAACAAATGGAAGAACATACCATGCTCATGGATGGGAAGAATCAACATTGTTAAAATGTCTATACTTCCCAAAGCAATCTACTATTGCTATTCAATGCCATTCCTATCAAAATACCAACATCGTACTTTCAAGATTTGGAAAAAATGATTCTGCTTTTGTATGGAACCGGAAAAAACCCGTATAGCTAAGGCAGCTCTCTGTAACAAAAATAAAGCTGGGGGCATCAGCATACCAGATTTTAGTCTGCCGCGGACCACCCTGTCGGTGGGCTTCAGTCTGAGGGGGAGCAGGGAGAAGGAACGAGGAAAGTTGAGAGGTCGGCGCAGGAAAGACAGTCTGGCACACCACGGGTGAAGTATGCAGCTGTAATTTTACTGTGAAACTTATGCAAGTACTTATACACTTCTGCTCACAGGCAGGGGCGTCATGGGTTACACAAGGGTCATTCTGAATTACTGGGAAAGTTACAAATTTTTTCCTTACGGTTGCAGTTTTGTGTTTAGGTAAGCTCTGATTGTTTTAGATATTTTTAACAATGTAATTACTTTGTCTCTGTTCGTAATTGATAGCAGTTAAAAGCATACCTAAAATAAACAGTACCACTCATGGTTGTGAAATTGTTTTACTCCTAAATCATTGGTATTTACTGTGATGGTATTTATTACTTAAACGTTTTAGTGCCTGACTTATAGGCGGCTCTGAGTCTAGCAGGCTTGTGCCTTATCTTATTCTGTAGTGTGATGGGTTCAGCTTTGAGAAAGTACATTGTGATTAGTGTCAGAGCACACAGACCTATGCTAAAGAAAAACAAAGTAATAAATTTTAAAGGCTGCCACGGTCGTTCAAGCTCCTGCGGATGACCTGGCACGTAAAGCACCGTTTCTGATGCCGTTTGTGCAGGGGTCGCTGGGGGCAAAGCTCCGTGGAGCACAAGCCTCCTTACCAGAGTTCTAAAACGCGGACAGCGCTGCCTCACTATGGCTGTGGTGCCGTGGGTGCGGCATTAGTCTGTACTACAAAGCCATAGTGCTCAAGACAGCATGGTACTGGCACAAAAACAGAGACATAGACACTTGGAATCGAATTGAAAACCAAGAAATGAAACTAACATTTTACAACCACCTAATCTTTGATAAACCAAACAAGAACATACCTTGGGGGAAAGACTCCCTATTCAATAAATGGTGTTGGGAGAACTGGATGTCTACATGTAAAAGACTGAAACTGGACCCACACCTTTCCCCACTCACAAAAATTGATTCAAGATGGATAAAGGACTTAAACTTAAGGCATGAAACAATAAAAATCCTCCAAGAAAGCATTGGAAAAACACTGGAAGATATTGGCCTGGGGAAAGACTTCATGAAGAAGACTGCCATGGCAATTGCAACAACAACAAAAATAAACAAATGGGACTTCATTAAACTGAAAAGCTTCTGTACAGCTAAGGAGACAATAACCAAAGCAAAGAGACAACCTACACAATGGGAAAGGACATTTGCATATTTTCAATCAGACAAAAGCTTGATAACTAGGATCTATAGAGAACTCAAATTAATCCACATGAAAAAAACCAACAATCCCTTATATCAATGGGCAAGAGACATGAATAGAACTTTCTCTAAAGACGACAGACGAATGGCTAACAAACACATGAAAAAATGTTCATCATCTCTATATATTAGAGAAATGCAAATCAAAACAACCCTGAGATATCATCTAACCCCAGTGAGAATGGCCCACATCACAAAATCTCAAAACTGCGGATGCTGGCGTGGATGTGGAGAGAAGGGAACACTTTTACACTGCTGGTGGGACTGCAAACTAGTACAACCTTTCTGGAAGGAAGTATGGAGAAACCTCAAAGCACTCAACCTAGACCTCCCATTTGATCCTGCAATCCCATTACTGGGCATCTACCCAGAAGGAAAAAAATCCTTTTATCATAAGGACACTTGTACTAGACTGTTTATTGCAGCTCAATTTACAATCACCAAAATGTGGAAACAGCCTAATTGCCCACCAACCCAGGAATGGATTAACAAGCTGTGGTATATGTATACCATGGAATACTATTTAGCCATTAAAAAAAAAAATGGAGACTTTACGTCCTTCGTATTAACCTGGATGGACGTGGAAGACATTATTCTTAGTAAAGCATCACAAGAATGGAGAAACATGAATTCTATGTACTCAATTTTGATATGAGGACAATTAATGACAATTATAGTTATGGGGGGGGAACAGAAAGAGGGAAGGAGGGAGGTGGGTGGGGCCTTGGTATGTGTCACACTTTATGGGGGCAAGACATGATTGCAAGAGGGACTTTGCCTAACAATTGCAATCAGTGTAACCTGGCTTATTGTACCCTCAATGAATCCTCAACAATAAAAATAAATAAATAAATAAATAAATAAAAAATATCGCACAGCACAACGGGTGATATGGATTAAATATTCAATAAAATATAAATGATTATGAATGTCAAAAAAACAAATCCATGCAGAAACAAAGCTAAGTCAAATACATCATTTATCAACAAAGAAAAACATATCACAATAAGAAAGTGCCTGGACATGGTCTTTGTGTGTTTTCAGCACAACATAGAGCTTCAGTAAAGTGGTATATCACAACCACCACTCCCTCATAAAATAAAAAGGATGAGAAAAATAAGACACATAGTACATCCAACAGGTAATCCTTATGCAGATAACCCAGGAGAAATACTGCAGACATCCCAACTACTACCCTGTAATGAGGGCTCAAGTCAAAGTTCTCTGCTCCACACTACCAACTATGTGCTATTATTCTCCTCCTTTATGATTTCCTGATAATCAAACTCATATAATTACACATGGTCCATTAGCCATTACTGTTTTACTGGTTGTGTAAAAAAATGTTTTCTTTCACTGTTGTGTAAAGAAAACATGCATCTATGAATATTATTTCTCTATTTACTATAACTTATAGCTCTCTCAGTATACTAAATTTAAGTATATAAACCTTACCAAAATTTAGAGGAAAAAACACAACTATTATAATCCCATACCCTTCACTTTGCGCCATATCCTAGAATGGATCCCATGTTCCATGTAATATCCTAGCACCATTCTGCTCTAAAATGCAACTGTTCTTGTTGAAATGTTTTGCGCAGTTCTCGATGTCGTATTTTAAGAAGCATATTGACAATGTAAAATATGGCCAGAATGGCAACTCAAATCACTATTAATATAACATAAGTGAAACTTACATATGGAGAATTTATGTGAGAAATATAAGTAGTTAATCAATTAATGAAAAAAGTGTCATCGATAACTGTCTTCTGCCAGTGAACTATGTCACAGAACAGAGATTAAATTTTTTCTGAGATTCTCCAGAAAATAAAACTAAGGTCAATGGGTGGCAATGTAAAAAAAAAAAATTTCACTTCACTATATGAAAAACAATGTTCAAAAAATTAAATAATATAAAATGAAGATGGTAATCTTGAAAAATATGAGAAACTTTTAAACTGAAAGTGTCAAGCAACATATAAATACTACCCTATCTTATTGGAAAGAGGATTAGAATAAATGATAATTTTTAAACTCCTTCCAAATCTAAGATTCTATTCCCATTTAGAATTACTTTTCATACTTTATTAAGTAATTTGCTTAAAAAATGTTTACACCATGAGTAGAAACGTTAGCCAGTCTATCATCTATGAAGTTTATACTTTTCCTTACAATTATGATGAGAAAGCTTTTAAAATGTGAAGTAAGACATGTTTTTGTTTTTTGAGACAGTCTTACTTTATTACCCTTGGTAGAGTGTCATTGCTCACAGCAACCTCAAACTCTTGGGCGTAAGTGATTCTCTTGCCTCAGCCCCAGATTATCACAGACTATAGGCACCTGCCACAAGGTTGGCTATTTTTAGAGACCAGGATCTCGCTCTAGCTCAGCTGGTCTGGAACTCATGAGTTCAAGCAGTCCACCAGTGTTGGCCTCCCAGAGTGCTAGGGTTACAGGTGTAAGCCACCACACCTGGCCAGGGCACTTTTTAAAATTCTAATTCATTTTAATTTTATTGACTTCAATAAAGATAGTCTCTCTTCCAAACTAAATTCACAATGGCATATTTAAATATACAAAATCTTATTTTACCCAAGGAAATTTTTATAAAAACACTTGATATACAACAACTCAACCAATGCCCACTAACATGAAAGAAAAGCTCTCAGCCAAGTATTACCAAAAGAACTCCACCCCAATGTGTACTAGAATGGCAATGATTTCCCCTTCCTCATATGCACTAAGGTTTTTTTATTTAAATATACAATCAAAGCTTATAATATATCCCTAGAATCATACCTTAAATTCATTCTCTTGTGCTACTAAAATACATATATACATACATATGTGTATGAGAATATGTATTAATCTGTGAACCAAGCAAAAATCTTGTCTTGATATATTCTAACACTATTTTCTGAAAAAGGTAATTATGAAGAAAATTAATAGTCAGTTTTAACCCTGTCATAAAACTTAAAAACATGTATATTGTGTTTACTTTTTCTTTCTTTCTTTCTGTATTTATTTATTTATTTATTTATTTTTTAACTGTGGCATCATAACAACCTCAAACTTGGACTCAAGCAATCTTCTTGCTTCAGCCTCTGAAGTAGCTGGAACTACAGGCCAAGGAAAACCACACCTTGCTAGTTTTTCTATTTTTAGTAGAAACACAGTCTCACTCTTGCTCCATTGCTCCAGCTGGTATTCACTCTGGGCTTCAAGAGTGCTACAACTACAAGAGTGAGCCACCCACCCAGCCTTGTGCTTATTTTTTCAAGTAATACCACTTTATGATTAGTATTATAAAATCATTTATGTTGATATAGAAAGAGTATTTCATAAGTTAAAGTACATGACATAACAAAATTAAAAGTCAAAATTGTTTCTCAGTTATTATTGTACATTATAACAATTATCACATAACACACAGCTAGAAATGTTAAAAGAAAACAATCAATTAATGTATTGTCCTTATGAAACACTGAAACAAAGGTACTCTTTGACTACCCTGTTCCAATTCTGTGGACAACCTGATTCTTCCAGGTAACTATTCCCAATTTAATGTTTATAATTCCAGATTTTCAATTCACAAACACATATACCCATAGAAAACACATTATTGACTTTTGGGGGTACTGATAATAAATCTAAATACTTACTGACATTTCTGTAATGTAAATTAAAAGTTGAATATACTTGCCTGACCAGGGTAATATCCATATCCTTTTGAATAAGTTCAGTCTGTTTATTATTCAATTGTAATGATAAGGCATTATATTTAGTCTGTGATATTTCAATTTCTTTCTTTGCTTCAAATAAACTGTCTTCAAAGGCCTAAAATTAGAGAACTTGTGTCACACTCAAACATAATAAATATAATATATAATAAAAATTCTGTTATGTTACCTATTTCACAAAATGACAGAGAAAAAACTCAATGATTTATTTTTCACTTAAAAAATTTGATACAAACTATAATTTTTATATCAGTCATGGATTTTTTGTTCAGAAACAAAAAAATACCATGGCTTTGTGGCAAAATTTGATGTTATATTTTCAAATAATATATTATAGAATTAATTTTAACTACTTTTGTGAAGAATTAAGTATTATATCTAAATAAAGTATATCCACATAAACACCATATAATCATTATTTCTAAAAATGAACATAAAGGTTTAGGTAAAACACTAGATATTCCTATATATATTCACAAAAAAAGCATTGATATACACATAAGTGGGCAGATAGACAGAGGAAGGAGAGAAAAGGAGGAGGGAGGAAGAAAAGACTTTTTAAAAAACCTAAAATACTCAAAACCAAAAATAACTATGCTGATGAATCTGAAACACATACTAAGTCAGAGCTAAGCAAATACCTTTGTATCTCTGTGACATACTACGTAGAGAGATGGCTAGATTTTCAAATGAGAAATAGTTAAGACTAAATGCACTGACATACTTAGCAGAAGAATCCAAACTCAGAAAATGAAACTACAGACTTGTAAAAAAAAAAAGTTCTCATACTCTTAAAAGGAGATTAAAAAATAAATTTGAGATTATGGCCTACATATGTAGAAGAAATTTTGAAAGCAGCACACATAGGACCTATCTAAAGCTGTTCATGTCAAAATACAATGTTACTTATGCCAAGTATTAGAATGAGGCAAGAACCCCCAGCCTCAAAGAAAAACATGTAGTTCCAGACTGGGGTACTCAAAAGTGCTTAATGTGGACAAATAGAGGACACCGAAACATTCCCACTCAAGATAAACCCTTAGAAAGTCTAACATTCAAAAAGAGAGTCAACAAAGTGAACAAAAGAAAATAAACACTATCCTAGCAAATATCAAAACCATTTCAAAAGAACTATAAATAAACTTAACATACTAAAATTTTATGAAATAAATATTACGAAACAAAAATGCAACAACCAGGCACCCAAAGTGAAAAAAATGACAGTTGGTATCAAAAGTAGAAGCAAAGGGATCAATAAAAAATTAATGAAATAATCCAACCAAAGCTGTTGGTAGCCTGATAAGTCATAAAA
The DNA here is from genome assembly GCF_027406575.1 of Nycticebus coucang. NCBI lineage: Eukaryota > Metazoa > Chordata > Mammalia > Primates > Lorisidae > Nycticebus > Nycticebus coucang. The sequence continues at coordinate 61,378,312 of NC_069781.1, forward strand.
CAGGTGGCAAAAAGTCATATTTCAGATATATTCTGAAGGTAGAAAGGATAGGACCTGTTGATAAGTTGCTGTGGGGTAGCAAGACAAAGATAGGAATCAAAGATTTCTCACAGGGAGTTGGCCTGAACAAATAGGTCAGTGATTTTTAATAGGTATGCTGCATCACGCTGGTATGGCATGAGAGGATCTTAGGTGTGCCTAGAAATTTTTTAAAGATCATTAATTAAATTATTTTTGAAAAAAGTTCAAAGCCCAGCAAGTATGTTCTTATTTTTACTGTTTTTGATCTACATAATTCAAGTGTGCCATGGAAGTGGCACACTTGAACATGGAACATATTGGTTCGTGCTTTGGGATAAAAAAAGGTTGAAAAACTGTGATATAGGTGAATAGGGATTCCATTTACCATGAATGTGATAGGGCAGATTAGGAAAGAGATTGGTTTGAAGACAATCATCCAGTTGTGTGCTTCATATGAATATAATATATATTTTTAAGTCATTAGAAAATACTAGAACAAGTTCCCAATAAGCTTAAAACCTACAAATCTTTTCATAAAAATCCTAAATTGCTAGAATAAAACAAATAGCAGAACTTCATTGTACCAATAACCACAGAAGGGGAGAAATCAAAAGAGGAAAGTGGACCCATAAGTACAGGTAGTCTTAAAGGCACACAAAATTCTATCTTGGGTTTCCACTGTTGGGACATCACAGCAAAAAACAAAAATACAACTCTCTGAAGGAAGGCTTCTTGATAACAATACAGTGTCAAAGTAAATTTTTCATTGCTTCCACTGTATAGTGTACAATTTTTGAGCCATTTGACTATAAATTTAAAAATTCAAAAGTAGAAAAAAAAGGAAATTTCAAAAGGATAATTAAAAATTTAATAAATATCAATACATTTAACCAAATATATAAAATCTACTCACAAAAACACTTTGCCTGGTCCTGAAAGTTTCTTAAATTTCAACTCCAGTTTTATAGGAAATGTTATATGGGATTTAAAATGGAAGTTCCTAGCTTATTTTGTGAAATTTGCATAATTGTTTATCCAATTTGCATAATTATTTATCGAAGTCAGAAAAAGGCAATGCAAAAAAAGGAACATTTCAGAGCAATATCACTTAGGAACATAGACACAAAAATCCAAAATAAGTTATACCATACTAAAGAAAATTTGTGTTTATTTATAGAGTTATATCATTCCAGAAATGCAAAGATGATTTAACATAAGAAAATCTATTAATATAATTTATCACATTAATAAATTAAAGGAAAAAAGTATAAACAAATCAATAGATTCCCAAAAAAAGTTTTAAAACAATACAACACCTTTACAGAATGTTTTTTTTTTAATTGCCAACAAAATAGGAATATAGAGAAAATTCTGAATTTGGTAATAAGAATGCCAAAAACATCTACAAATATTATAATTAATGGTGCAATTTTTAATTAAAAATCAAGAAAAACTTGCTTTACATTTTAAAATGTCATACAGGTTTTAACTAACATAATAAGAGGGGGAGAAAGGATATTAAATATATATTGTTAAGCGAAATAGTATACTCTTATTAGCTATCCATAAGATCTTACACACACATAAAAAAAATAAAAGAAAGAATACACACTTAGAACTAGAGTTGAGCAACATTAGAGTAAAAGATGACTACAAAATTTAATTGCTTTTCTATATACTACAACATTTACAATACCAACAAGAAATACAAAATAACAAGAAATAAATCTTATAAACCAAGGTACAATAGTTATAAAATCTTACTGAAAAATATGAAATATAACCTAAATAGACGGGAAGATATACCAGGTACATGAATGGAAAGAATCCTTACTATAAACATATCGGTTCTTTCCAAATTTATCTAAAAATACAATGCAATTTTAACAAAAATTCTAATGGTTTGCTATTGAACTTAGCTACTAGTGCTAAAATTCCTATTACTAATAAGCCAAAACTAAGAAATTTTCAAATAGGACAAAGAATAGAAAATGTTCCTACTAAAGAAAAAATTTTAATAAGCTTTGCAAATTTAAAATGCAATTCTCAAAGAGGGATAAACTAATAGGCCAAAGACACATTAAACATAATCCAGAAGCAGACCAAATAATATATATTGAAATTTGATAAAAGATGAAAATATCCTTCTACATCTTTGGGAAAAGGCTGAACTGCCCAATAAATGCCAGCGGTACTATGATTAAATAGAAACCTACCCAACCAGGACCAAAAACATCTATCTACCCTTCTTCCCAAACTTGTCTTCATTCATTCCATTTGTCACCATGTAACACAGCTTACTTTTTCATTGCTAATGTGTTTTATACCTCTTACCACTACAATATAAATTCTATAAAAACAGGCATTTTTAAACTGTTGCTTCTGAGTTACTGTGTAGTGCCAGTCACATACTTTATACCCAATAAACTTTTGTTGAATATGGAGAACTGTAAAATTCTTTTCTCCAAACTTACACTAACCACACCCTGTCACCAACCCTTACTCTTTAGTGTCAGGAGACTAACCCACTTCATCCAACTTCTTCAAGTTAAAAATTCGATAAAATATAAGATACACCAAATCACAAAGGACACAACTTCTTTCTGCAACACATGCTTAACCAAAGCCCACTAAACTTGGCAGCAGGCACCTGGCCGCTTTTGTTTCTTTCTCTATAAAGCCCCACTCATTTCACAACTTTGGTAAGACACTCCCACTACAGTTCTCCCTGTATTAACAACCTCATAAACCACCTATTTCTTGGGTTTCAGAAAGATTTTAAAATTTGACATTTTGATGTTCTGACTCAGTGTGTGGACAGAATTAAGGATGTCTCATCATTACCATGGTAGAGTGAGCACTGGAAGACTCGTTTCTACCCTGTTTGTGGAGATCAAAGGTCTAAGATATATAAACTTTGTTCCAGGTCCTGTGCTCTCAAATTTTTCTTACCCAAAAACGGGTAATTAGATTGTTTAGGATACATCTTCTGTTCCAGTAAATCTTTGACTTTTATTTTCCTTTTGGAAGCTTTCCATCTGAGAATATCCTTTCTCTTTCATTCTCAAAACCCTTTACACCAAATGGTACTTTTTCACTAGACATAATTTAGAAATAAAATGGCCCTTTTGGTTTCCTTGATACATGTTTAAACTATTTGGTATGCAGCATCTTAAAACACAGTCCTCTAGGAATTAGAAATATGAAAGCCTCTAAAGGAGAAAACAGCACCCAATATTCAGTGATTTCCTTAAATTAACTGCAATTATACAAAAAAACAAACATTTTTACTGAATACAGTTGCTACTCTATTGACTATAAATACTATCATATGTATCATTCCTTTATCTTTTTGAGTCAAAAGAACATAGGGATGGTAGAAAATGTCTAATTAATCTCTTAAAAATGCCTTCCCCACCACATATTTGATTGTAATTTGGGGTTTTTTCACAAAACAGCATATATTACTCTACTCATATCATTTGAATTAACATAATAGGAAGCCATCACCTCTGCATATTTAGTTTTTCAACAGTTAAATCTTTGCCTTCTCAAGGAAGAAATAATTTGATTTTTCAACAATATTTCCCCATTTTTTTAAAGCAGCTCCTTCTCATCTTTTTTCTGTTCTTCTCTCTCTTTTCCCATCACTGAGAAAACATTAAGTAAATTGGTCTGAAAAAGTCATTCTGTCATTATTTGTATAGTTTGCAACATATACAAATCGGAATACATATATTTTAGACCGCAACCAAAAAAAATCTAAGGATCCAATTGTATTTATTTCACTTGAAACAATATATGACGTTTCCACAACCAAAATGGCAGCATGAGAAGCTTCAGGGAGATAACACCTCCAGAGAAAAAGCATAATTGATGAAATATACAAAAAAAAAAAAACAAATGTTTGAAGGATCTGAAAATTGTCCCAAAGGCATACAGTAAATGAAGAAACATTTATTTAATAACACCTACAAAGGTCCATTAGGAACAGTGAGAATCTCTAGTATTTAAAGATACCAGCCCACTACAAGTTTAGCTTCACAGAAACACAGCCAACAACACAGACATCTTCCATAGGAGGGGCAGGACACTGGCGATCACAATCCTCTCTAACCTAGTTCCTGACCTCCTGACCATTCAGTGATCATTCATAGGAAAGAGGCTCTACTCTGGGTATCAGAAGTCAACAGTATCTGGGTACTAATCATGATCACACTCATCCCACATCATTCATAATCATGAGGTTCAATATGGAAAGAGGCAAGACTAGAAGACAAAAAGCTATCATTTCACCAAGCACCCTACTCGTAAAGCATGAATGTCACTTGAAATAAGTGGTTCATTTTTCCTACCCCAAGCTTAAAAACAGTGCTTCAGACATTGTGCCTAAGAATAGAGGCAGGCAATAAGAACAAAGAACTAAGATATTTCTTCCCTATTAAACTAACTCTGTTTGAAGCAGACAGTGGAGAAATATATTTACATTTTATAAATATATTTATATTTTTATATGTTATATATTATGAAAAACTGAATTTGTTAGCAAACTAAGGAAAACCTGGGATCTTCATGACAGTAACAAGATAAACTGTAAGCCAACCAGATAACTGGAAAAAACACTGCTAGTATAGCCCTTGAAGGCTATAAAGGCTATAAACTTTTAAAGACTGGCTGTATCAAAAACCATCTCTGCAAGCCAGAGCAATAAGGCAAGAAAAAGAAATAAATGGCATCAAAACAAGAATGAAAGAAGTAAAACTATCTCTGTCCAGAGACAAAAATGATCTTATATGTAGAAAATGCTAATCATGATTCCATGGAAAAAACTGTTGGAACTAATAAACAAACACAGCAAAGATACAGGACACAAAATTAAAATACAAAAATCAGTTGTGTTTCCATGCACTAACAATGATCAATCCAAGAAACAAAAACTAAAACAAATCACTAAGAAAAAACGCACTTACAACAGCATAAAAGAAAATAAAATACCTAAGAGAAAACTTAGCCAAAGAGGTAAAGGGCATATATACCGAAAACTACAAAACACTACAGAAAGAAATTAAAGGTGACATAAAAAATGGGAAGAAATAGTGTGTTACTAAAATGGAAGACTTAATACTGTTAAGATGTCAATACTACCCACAGTGATCTGTAGATTCAATACAATCCTTACCAAAATCCCCATTACCATTTTTTTAAAAATGGAAAAATCAATTCTAAAAATCATACAGAATCTCAAGAAAACCTAAACAGCTAAGACAAATTTTAAAAAGAACAATAAAGTTGAAGGTCTTACATTCCCTGATTCTGTAATTATTAAAAAGTTACAGTAATCCAAACAGTGTGGTACTGGGGGAGAAAAATCCAGATATAGAGACTAATATATACAATAGAAAGCCTAGAAAGAAACTCTCATATATGTAGCAAAATAAATTTTAAAAAAGGATACCAAGACCATTGGATGAAGAAAAGACAATCTTTTCAACAAATGGTGTTGGGAAAACTGGATATCCACATATAAAATAATTACACTAAAAAAAATCTTGTATCATATACAGGTATACTTAGTTTTACCATAGTTCTTTATTGTGCTTCACAAGACATTGCACTTCTTATAAATTAAAGGGTTGAGGCAATCCTGCAATAAGCAAGTCTATCAAGAGGCATTTTTTTCTAACAGCACGTGTGGACTTTGTTTATTTGTATTACATTTTGGTAATTCTAGGAATATTTCAAATTTTTCCAACATTATTGTATCTTTTATGGTAATCTGTAATCTTTGCTGTTACTGTTTTAATTGTTTGGAGGAGTTCATTCACGAGATTTAAGGCAAGATACCATGTATAAAACATAAAAGTACAAGGCTGAGGCTCGGCGGCCACAGCACAGTGATTAGGGCACCAGCCACATACACCAAAGCTGCTGGGTTCAGGCCCAGGCCAGGTAAACACAATACCAACTGCATCCCCAAAATAGCCGGACATTGTGGCAGGCTAAAAAAATAGTCCCAGCTACTTGGGAGACTGAGGCAAGAGAATCACTTAAGCCCAAGAGTTGGAGATTGCTGTGAGCTGTGAGCTGTGATACCACAGCACTCTACCCACAGCGACAAAGTGAGACTGTCTCAAAAAACAAACAAAAAAACCAGTACAAGGTTGAGCAGCAAGTGCTGATGTTGAAGCTACAGCAAGTTGTCTAGAAGATGTAACTAAGATTTTCAATGCAGACAAAACAACCTTCTATTAAAAGAAGATGCCATCTATGACTTTCACAGCTGGAGAGAAGTAAATCCCTGCCTTCTAAGCTTAACAAGATTTAACTTGTTGTAAAATAAGTTAACTTGTTAACTTTCTAACTCTCTTGTTATGGGCTAAGGCAGTTGGTGACTTAAGTCGAAGACCATGCAATATTTCCTATTCAAAACTCATAGGACCTTTAAGAATTATGCTAAATAACACTTCCTGGCTCTACAAATAGAAGAATAATGCCTATATATCAGTACCTCTGTATACAGCATGCTTTGCTGAATACAGTATTTAAAACAGATTGTTAATACCTATTGCTCACAAAAAAGATTACTTTCAAAACACTACTGCTCATTGACAATATCTTAGTTAACCCAAGAGCTCTGATTGTCATTTATAAAAAGATTAATGCTTTTTTATGCCAGGTAACACAGTATCAGTTTATAGCCCATGGATTAAGGAAGATTCACATTCTAGAATATGAAACCAAATGTTTGAAGGATCTGTTATTAAGAACATTTGTAATTCATGAGAGAAGGTCAAAATATTAACATTAACAGGAGTTTGAAATAATTTGATGCCAACCCTCAAGGATGACTTTGAGGGGTTCAAGATTACCATGGAATTATAGATGTTGTAGGAAATCAAGAGAATTAAAAGTAGAGTCTGAAGATGTCACTGAATTGCCGCAGTATCATGTTAACATTCAATAAGTGGGAATTGCTTTTTATGACATAAAAAAGAAAACCATTTTCTTGAGATGGCATATATTCCTGGTGAAGATACTGTGAACACTGTTCAAATGGTAACAAAAAACTGAGAATATTCCATAACTTTAATTTACAAGACAGCTGAAGTTTTGGCAGGATTGATTCTAATTTTTGAAGTTCTACTGCAGATAAAATGCTATCAACAGCATGCCATGAAAAATCCTTCATAAAGAAAAGTCAATTAGTATTGACTTTTTTCATTAGTGTGAAAAGCTTAATGGAAGAAAAAGTACCCAATGTACTCAGCCCTACTATGAAATTAATTTAGGGTTTTCACATGAAAGCTATAACCCAGTTACAACCTAAGAATAGGGGGAAGGGGGAAAAAAAAGGGGAGGGGGGGAAGATAGGTAGAGGGAGGGGGATTGGTGGGATTACACCTCCGGTGCATCTTACAAGGGTATATGTGAAACTTGGTAAATGTGGAATGTGTCTTGACACAGTAACTGAGAGAATGCCAGGAAGGCTATGTTAACCAGTGTGATGAAAGTGTGTCAAACGGTCTGTGAAACTAGTGTATGATGCCCCATGATCATATCAATGTACACAGCTATGATTTAATAAAAAAAAAAAGAAAGAAAGAAAACAAAACAGAAAAACTTAAATGTGAAGTAAATTGATTTTTCAATTTTTATAGAAAGGTATTGAAAGGATAAGAAAAGATTGACTAAATGGGGGAGGAAATCGTAAATTCTCAGAATTTGGGCAGGGAATACTTTGTTCTACCTTTCCACAACTCATTCTCCAGAATTACATATGTCCAAATTATACTTCAGAACCTGTTTTTTTTTCTTTTAAATACCTCTTATCGGCATGTTTGTTACAAATAAACGAACAGTGCATTTAGATTGTGATTTTAAAAGAGATGATAAGATTGGCAAGATGTAAAGGGTTTCAAAGGCAAAAAGGATGTTTCTATTTTGTTTTTGAGAAATGATAGATAATGTGTTTTCATCAAATATTATACATATTTAAACCCTCATTCCTGGATATTACTTCTTCTTATTCATTTAAATGTGAATAATTCATTATGCTTCTAAAATTAACTATCAAATCCATAACAAATTAAATTCAATAATTAAGTTGAAAATAAAAAGGGATTAAAGGGTAAAAAAAAAAAAAAAAAAAAAAAAAGAATTACCACAGCCACCTCACCTTCACCAAACACCACCCTAAGCAGTTAGCAGCCATCAAAAATAAGGCAAGATTATCCATAGCAAAAAGATGACAACTTGATGAAGACACAGATAATGGTTAGCATTTGTCAGAAATACTGTATTTTTTAATTATGATATATACATTGTTTTTTAGACATAATGTTATTGCACAGACATCAAGGACTTCATGTACAAGATAGCTGACCAGAGACAAGTGATTGCCAGACCATCTCAGAAAGAAGGAAAAGTTTTACCTGACAAAAACACATCTCAAGTATAATTCTGAAAGAAATTTGCCAGGAACTACTAGAGATTCCATGGGAAGAAGCTGCAGAGCAGAACAAAGAGCAAGATATCAACAGAGAACAAATGCAAGAAATTTAGAGTCCTGTAGCGAGGATAAGTGGAGATTTTGTTTCTCTCCTCTTCATGCTTCTAGTGTTGTACCCGCCAGCAGTGGAATTATAGACAAATGCCAGCACACTGATTTCAAATTAAGCAAGAGTCCTTTATTGGGCCAGCCAGTCAAGAGCAGGCTCACACCACAAAGTCTCTTGACCCCCTTGAAGTAGGGGTGCAAAGTTTTTATATGGCACTTCAAGCAGGGGATGGAAAAGTCCTAGCGTAAGCAGAATTTTACAGAAGCTAATGTCTGCAAGTTTAGAGCTATGGGGAGGGGTCTTACAGAGGGTCAAAAACTACACACAGACAGACCAGACAGACTTGTGACAGTACTGTGGTTTCCACAGGATTTTTTCAGTTGTCACAGGATTCGGCAGCTGTCAGCTAAATTTCCTTCCTGTTTTTGCAGGGTTGCTGCTTGTTCAAGGGGCTATTTTGGTTACAAAAGGGGGGTGGGGGGCAGGGCAAGTTCTTAACAAAATGGAGTAAGTCTGGTTCACTTGCCCAAAATAGATGGAGTGAGGGCAACACACTAGTAACTAATAAGCAGCCCCCCAGAGCTGCTAAAGAGCTTTTCTACCATTATAAACCCCAAAGCTTGCTGCCACCAATGAAGTGGGAGCTTCTTAAAGACAGAGCAGTGGGATACCAGCCCCATCAAGGTCACTCCCTGTTACCACAGACCTGACTGGGATGCCAGGTGCCATACTGCTTCTCCACCGTTGTCTGCCTCTGTCCTCCCAAGGGAGGTCCAGTCCTTGTGATTTCGTATCCCTTCCCCACATAAACATTTCCTGATTCTGGCCTAGACTGCAGTAGCCATATGGGCCACTGGGTCTGGGGGGATGTGTGATCTCAGAGTTTGAACATTCCAGGCAGGCTGCCAGCTCTCAAGACTCCTTCCTCACCCTCATACCCTGCCCACTGCTGCTGAGCAGCACAGGTACCCCAAGGGACAACTGACCCAGGGTTCCCAGGAGCAACTGCTTCTCCTGTGTTGGTGTGTTCACTAAACACTGAGGCTCCCAGAGTAGGGCTCACACCTTTCACCTTAAAAACCAGCAGTGGACCCATGGGTACTAGAACTGACTCCAAGCCCCCTGCCTGCCAGCCTTCCCAGGTACCACTTGCCCAGCTGCTCCAGAAGAGCAGGGCATACTTCAAAGCGAGGGGATATTAAACCTGCTTGAACACTCCATGGGCAACTCAGAACCAGTATGCTTTTCCCTGGCATGATCAAGGACTGAACTTAGAGGACCAGGAAATAGGCCTGCAAGCCAGATCCTCTCTACCAGGAGTCAATAGTGTTGCTTGGGGGCATGGAGGAGAAATTTGTGAACTAATCTTGGGAGGCAAAAGAGCCCACACAAGCAAAACTGAAAGGACAGTGCAATGAGGGTCTGAGCTGCAACACCATAGTAGAGAACCCTTCCCAGGTTCAGAAAAAGCTACACTTTCAGTCCAGGATAGGATCCTAGGCAGGGAAGCTCCTAACCTGTGGCACCACTGCTGGTAAACTCAGCTGCTTTGGACTGCAGCTTGAAATCAGAAGCCAGAAGAAGACCTTGAGATACAGGAGGAGGAAGAAGAGTGAAACCCAATCCCAGCAGCCAGTCTGTGAACCCCAGATGGCCCCTACCTGACAAGTAGATTTTCTGGCTTGGCAGGGCCACTTTAGTCATTCCCCAGTGGCTTTCCGCAGCAACTTGAGAGCAGATCCTAGACCCCCAACCAAGCTAGCTTTTATGCCTGTCTTTGTGGATCCCGGAGGCAGGCCTGTCTGACCCAACTCCACCCAGGCTTACTCCTCCACAAACCTCTGCTGTGGAAGACAATAAAAACTCCCCTGGGAATGCCCACAGCCAGGGACATTTGATTACTTCTTCTGATGGACTAGAATTAGTTATAGGTCCCCAAAACAATACTAAAGGTGGATCTTTCTGAATTTGCCACCTACTGGAAGGGAGGACAATCTGTACAGCCCATAACAGCATTTATGACTCAATCACACAGGGCATAGCTGACTTTTACCCATAAGAATGACCTACTACTATTTCAGAGTTGTAACTGGGCATGCCAATAAAATTCACACTGTTAAGAAGACCACAAGGCTAGGAAAGAGAAAGGATTTCAAAGATCTCAATCTTCCCTTGTCAACAAGAGACAGGGTATCTGCCCATGCATATAGTACACCAGTAAAGCCTATGAATAACTAACAAATGGGAAAACAACCACACTAAGGATATCTATAACTAAGACACCCATCCAGAATCGTAGCTAGCCATGTATAAACAAAGCTGAGGGAATTCATTATCACTAGAGCTAACCTACCTGACATGTTAAAAGGAGTCCTTCAGATTGAAACAAAAAAATGCAGGACAGTTACTCCAAACCATATGAAGAAATAAAGATTTCTGTCCAGGCACCGTGACCCCATGCCTGTAATCCCAGGACTCTAATAGAGGGCAGTGTGAGGATTGACTAAGGCCACGAAATTCAAGATCAGGCTGGGCAAGAGAAAGACCCCACCTCTACAAAAAATAGAAAAATTAGCTGGACCTAGTGGCATGTGCCTGTACTCTCAGCTACACAGGAAACTGAAGCGGGATAATCACTTGAGCCTAGGAGTTTGAAGTTTCAGTGAGCTATGGGGATGCCACTGCTCTCTAGCCCAAGTAAGAGAGAAAGACTTGGTCTCAAAAAATAAACAAATATATTTTTTTAGAAAAGATTTCCAATAAAGATAAATATCAATATGTGGGCAAATATAAAAGCCAATGTTGTTATATATTTGGCTTCTTGACTTCTAACTCTACTTTTTATTTCCTACGTGATTTCAAAGATATACATAAAACATGTATCAATCTGTGTCACTGGGCAAAGAACATATAAAAATGTAATTTGTGACAATAACATAAAGTGGAGGGGCAGAGCTATATAGAATCAAATTATTTTATATCCCATTAAAGACATTCAGTATCAAATAAAAATTAGACTGCTATAAATTCAGGACGGTATCTGTAGCCACCATGGTAACCACAAAGAAATTATCAATAGAATATATACAAAAATATTAAAAAAGAATTACAATGTATCACTACAAACCATCAACACAAATAAAGTAACAGAAGAAATGATCTACAAAAAAGATGTAATATATACAGAGAAAAAATAAGAAAATGGCATGAGTTTGTTATTCCATATTAGTACCCTGTTTCCCCGAAAATAAGAAAGTGTCTTATTTTAAGGTGTGCTCCCAAAGATGCGTTAGGTCTTATTTTCAGGGGACGTCTTATCTTTCCTATAAGTAGGTCTTATTTTCGGAGGATGCGGGGTAATTATTTCAAATGTAAATGGATTCACCTCTCCACTCAAAAACAAAAGATTGGCAGAATCAATAAAGAAAACATTACACAACCATACAAATTCAAAGACACAAACAGGTTAAAGGTACAAGAATAAAAAAAGATACTCCATGCAAATAGAAACCAAAGTAACGGTAGATACAATATCAGACAAACAGACTTTAAGTCAAAAATGGTCACAAGATAGAAAGGAGAGCAAAATACATGTATACTTGTCAAAAATTCAATTCATCAAGGACATGTAACAATTAAAGGGAGAAACAGGAAATTATATAACAAAAGTTGGAGATTCAATACCCTGCTTTAAATGATGGATAAAGCATCTGCACAGAAGGTCAATAATGATATGGACGTCTTAAAATACACTATAAACCAAGTACACCTAAGAGGCCTACTCTATCCCCAAACAGCAGAATACCCATTATTCTCAAGTACATATGGAACATACCCCAGAACATAAAGTCTTTTCTGAACACATGGAATGGAACTAGAAACTAACAGCAGAAGTAATAAAGGAAAATTCACAAATATGTGGGAATTAACCCACACTCAAACAACCAATGAATTAAAGGTAATCCAAGGGATTTATAAAATGTTTCCAGATGAGTAAAAACAAAAACACAACATACAAAAACAGCAAGGCAGCTGTTCAGAAGGAAGTTTACAGCTATTACTGTCTGCATTAAAAACAAAAAGTATCTCAAATTAATAACCCAAAGATACAAGAAAATAATAAAACTAAAAAAAAAAATAAAGACATATTATTTTTCAGTTACGAACTGAAAAAAAGACAACCTAAATAAATGAAAGAAATAACATGTTGATGGATCAGAACACTTACTCAAAGATTAGAATAGAAATTGTAAAAAAAAAAAAAGGTGAAAAATAAAAACAATAAAGGAAATCAATTAAAACTAAAGTTGATTCTTTGACAAGACCAATACAATTGGCAACCCTTAGCTAGATTGACAATAGAGACAAAGATGCAAATAACTGAAATCATGAACAAAGTTACAGCACTAATATCAACCATCAAAAATAAAAATTATTATTAGAAAATGCTGTAATCTATTGTATATCAACAGATCAGATAATCTCTGAACTGGACAAATAGCATCTATGGACAAATACACAGATTACCTAAACTGACTCAAGAAGAAACAAAAAGTCTGAACAGTCAAAGTCTATAACAAAGTAAAGAGACTGAAGCAGCTATTGAAACCTCCCTACACAGAAATCTACCAAACATTTAAAGAATTTATGCCAGTCCCTCTCAAAATCTCCTAAAAGCTAGAAGAGGTGGAAAACTCCCTAACTCTTTTTGTAAGAACAGCCTTATTCTAATACCAAAGCTAGAAAAAAGATAAAGATATCCCAATAATGTAAGTATGATTTAACATCCAAAAATCAATGTAATACACCATACCAATAAAATGAAAGACAGAAACTTGGGCGGTGCCTGTGGCTCAAAGAGTAGGGCGTCGGTCCCATATGCCGGAGGTGGCGGGTTCAAACCCAGCCCCGGCCAAAAACCACAAAAAAAAAAGAAAGAAACTTCATGATCGTTTCAATAGGTGCAAGAAAAAGCACAGTAAAATTCAATATGCCCTTCATAATTAAAAAACTCACCAAAATAGGAATATAGAAGGAAACTTCAATTTAATAAAGTAACATCAACAAAACAAACTCATAGCTAGTGTCATACCTGAGGATGAAAGAGCGAATCCTTTCCCCCCCTTGAAATCAGAGAAATCAGAAACAAGACACAATGTCTTCCCTTTCCTTTTCTATTCAACATTGTACCAGTAGTTCTAGCCAGGGTAACATAAACCAATTAAATAAAAAGCATATAGATTGGACAGGAACAAGTAAAACTACTTCTACTTGCAGATGCATAAAATATGCAGAAAATCCTAAGCAATTTACTAAAAAACTATCAGAATTATACTAAACCTCTTCAAAAAACTTGTAGTATACATGATCAATATACAAAGATTAATTGTGTATCTATACACTAGGAACGGAAGATCTGAAATAAAACTTAAGAAACAATTGATTGAAAAATAAAATTTCATGAATACATTTACCCAAAGAACTGCAAACTTAAACTCTGAAAACTATGAAACTGAAAAAAAAAATAAAGACAACCTAAATAAATGAAAGAAATAACGTTGACGGATCAGAACACTTACTCAGATGGCAATACTCCCCAGATTGATCTAGTGATTCAATGTAATCTCTATCAAAATTTCAGCTGGGGGCTGGGTGCGGAGGCTCACGCCTGTAATCCTAGCACTCTCAGAGGCCAAGGCAGGTGAACTGCCTGAGCTCACGGGTTTGAGACCAGCCTGAGCAAGAGCTAGACCCCGTCTCTAAAATACAAAAAAAAAATAGCTAGGTGTTGTGGCAGGTACCTATAGTCCTAGCTACTCAGGAGGCTGAGGCAAGAGAATCACTTGAGCCTAGGAGTGTGAGGTTGCTGTACACTATGATGCCACGGCATTCTACTGAGGGCAACAAAGTGAGATTTCTGTCTCAAAAAAATTCTTTTCTCAGCTGGATTTTTTTTTTTTTTTTTGCAAAAACAGAAAGTATGATTCTACAATTCTTACTAAAATTCAAGAGATTCAGAATAACCAATCTTGAAAAAGAAAAATAAATTTGGAGGACACACATTCCAATTTGAAAACTTGCTACAAATCTGCAGCAATAAAGACAGACACAAGAATAGATCTACATAGATAAAGGAACAGAACTTTGGTCTAAACCCTATTTTTATTGATTCTCAATAAAAATGTCTTTGCATTTTCTTTGGGGGAAAAGAATCATCTTTTCAAGATATGGTACTGTAACAACAGAATAACACAAAAGAATTAAGTTTGATTCATATTTCATGCAATATTCAAAAGCTAACTCAAAATAAATCAAAGAACCTAAGACACAAAACAATAAACTTTAGAAGGAAACATAGTTGTCAATATTCACAACCTTTGGTTAGGCAATGATTTCTTAAATCTGACACCAAAAGCACAAGCAATGCCAAAAAAAATAAATAAATAAATAAAAACCCTGATAAATAAAATGTCATCAAAATGAAAAACTTTTGGGCCAGGCACAGTGGCTCACACTTGTAATCCTAGCACTCTGGAAGGCTGAGGTAGGTGGATTGCCTAAGCTCATGGGTTTGAGACCAGCCTGAGCAAGAGCGAGACCTCCATCTCTAAAAATAGCCAGGCATTGTGGTGGGCGCCTATAGTCCCAGCTACTTGGGAGGCTGAGCCAAGAGAATCGCTTGAGCCCAAGAGTTTAAGGTTTCTGTGAGCTATGATGCCATGGCATTCTACCACAAGTGACAAAGTGAGACTCTCTGTCTCAAAAAAAAGAAAATAAAAAAGAAAAACTTTTTTGTTTTAAAGAACACCATCAAGGTCTGGTGCAATGAGTAGCAACTGCCTACAGTGCTGGCTACTTAGGTGGCTGAGGCAAGAGGATCAGTTAAGCTCAGCAGTCAGTGTTACAGTGAGTTATGACTGGGCCATACCACTCCAGCTGGGTGATGGAGCAAGTGAGAAGAATCAAGAAAGAAAAAAATAGCACACAAAATTGGAGAAATTATTTTTTTCTTTTTTTTTTTTTGCAGTTTTTTGGCCAGGGCTAGGTTTGAAACTGCCACCTCCGGCATATGGGGCTGGCGCCCTACCACTTTGAGCCACAGGCACCACCCCTGGAGAAAATATTTTTAATTTATAGATCTGATAAGGAACTTGTATCCAGTATACATAGATGAAAAGGATTTGGATAGACATTGCTGAAAGGTATATAAATAGCCAATAATACATGAAAAGATGCTCAACATCATTAGCCATGAAGAAAATACAAATCAGGCAGTACCCGTAGCTCAGTCAGTAGGGTGCCAGCCACATACAACCAAGGCTGGCGGGTTTGAACCCAGCCCAGGCCAGCTAAAACGACGACAACTGCTGCAACAACAACAACAACAAATAGCCGGGCATTGTGGAAGGTGCCTGTAGTCCCAGCTACTTGTGAGGCTGAGGCAAGAGAATCGCTTGAGCCCAGGAGTTTGTGGTTGCTGTGAGCTGTGATGCTACAGGACTCTACCCAGGGAGACAGCTTGAGACTCTGTCTCAAAAAAAAAAAAAAGAAAGAAAGAAAGAAAATGCAAATGAAAACTACAATATGCTATCACTTCATATCCATGAGGGCAGCTATAAGAAAAAAAAGGAGACAATAATAAGTGTTGACTAGGAATGAAGAAATCGAATCCCTGTACATGGCTGTTCAGAACATAAAATGGTTATGTTGTATCTACATACAGGTTTACAGTTCCACCAAAGCTAAAAACAGAGTTACTATATGAGCTAATAATTTCATTCCTAGGTATATACTTAAAATATATGTAGATGTAGGGAGAAAAAGTAGTGATGATTTTACAATTTTGTGCATAATTTAAAAACTACTGAATTTTATGTTTCAAATAGAAAGAAAGGATGCAAAGTTTTCTTACTGACAAGACAATGTAATTGTACAACTTAGAAAAATGAAAAAGTATGTACAGCCTCGGCACCCATAGCACAGTGGTTACGGTGCCAGCCACAAACACCAAGAGTGGCGAGTTCAAACCCTGCCCAGGCCAGCTAAACAACAATGACAACTATAACAAAAAAATAGCTGGGCATTGATTAATTAATTAATCGAAATTAATTCATAATTCAGTATACCTCCCATCTGCTTTCTAACAATTCCCTCAAAATTAATTCATAATTCAGTATACCTCCCATCTGCTTTCTAACTTTTCACTAAAACTAATAAAAATGATTCTTAGTATTCTAACCTAATGAAGAAATACAGGGCTTTTGACTTACAAAGAAATGAATAAAAACGTAGGCTTCCACTTAGGCACAGTAGCCATTGCCTATAAGCCGAGCACTTTGGGAGGCCAAGGTAGGAGGATCACTTGAGGCCAGGAATTTAAGACCAGCTCTATCAATGTGAGAACCTGTCTCCCCCAAAAAATAAAAATTTAAAACTAAAGTCATAGTAGTATATACCTGTAGTTCTAGCTACTCAAGGGGTGGCGATGGGAAGACCACTTGATTTCAGGGGGTTGAGGCTGCAGTGAGCTATGACTGCACCATTGTACTCCAGCCTGAGCAAAACAGAGAAATCCTATCTCTTAAAAAAAAAGGAACAAAAGAAAAAATAGACTTCCCTGCAAACAGTGAGTCAAATTATATAACCAAAATACCTAAAACCATGAAAATAATAGGAAATACAGAGATGTGAGATTGAATCACAAATCAGTAAATTATTGAGTAAGTGATGTGGAACACGCATGAGGAATTTCTCACATACGCAAGGAAATTTGGATCTGTGAGACTGCATCACAAATCAGTAAACTATTGAGTAAGTGACATGGAACATCATAAAAATGAATTCTTAATTAAGACTCTGAAGTAGAGAACACTTAGTTGTATATAGCTCCTAAAGTAAAAACATTAGAGAAGAAAATAATAAATTTGATTTTATACAAACTCACAAACTTTTGAAAGTTCAATTCACCTTACATAAGGTTCAAAAAACAGGAGGCATATTTGTAATATATAAAATAAAGCATCAGTATCCAAAATAAAAAATGCTTATGAATAAATAAGAAAAAGACAAACACCTCAATAGAAAAAAATGTCACATAAGTAAAAAGTCATTGGATATCACAGAACTGATTATTTGAATGAATATAAGGAAATAAAAATTATCACCAAATACTCATGTAGCTGTAAATTAATAAAAGCAAGTACCACTTACCCTTATCAAACTACCAAACTGTTTGAAGGATGTAGAGAAGTAGAAACTGATATAAAATTAAGAAAACAAATGCACCAAAATTCATTTATCTCAATGGCTGTGGCTCAGGCTCAGTCATTCTCTGATCATGCACTAACAGATTTAAGATATTGCCTGAAATATCTGCAATGGATTGATTTACACAATCAAAAAGACATATCCTTCTCCCCTATCTTAAATATTTACACACACACACATCCACTGAGGTGTCCCTCAGTATCCAAGGAGGATTGGTTCTAGGACCCTTTGCAGATACCAAAATTCAGACACTCAAGTCCTTTATGGAAATGCCAGAGTACCTGTGTAGAACCTACCCATATCCTCCCATATACTTTAAACCACCTCTAGATGATTTATAATATCTAATACAATGTAAGTAGTTGTAATACTATATTTTTATTTGTATTAATTTTTATTATTACGTAGTTATTTTTTATTATTTTTTTCCAAATACTTTCGACCCATTTTGGCTGAATTCACCAAAGCAGAACCCACGGATACTAAGAGCCAACTGTTTCTATGTGTTGAATAGCTGTACATACACATGTATTTATATATTTTTAAAAGTACATGCATATATTTACCACCACTACCATTTGTTTCTGACCTTTTCAACAAAATTTATGGTAAGAAAGAAACTCGAAATTTGGTGGGAAAAGAAATGAGCAAAACTCCTCATAAGACAAAGAGAATGCCGCAAAAAAGTATTATTTTGGAAAAATGCTGACCAAAAAGGATAGAAAAACCCATGGTTTCATTTGACTAGCCTTTAAAAAAAGATGTAGGAATATTATGATGATTTATTATAACTTTTATCTTCTATAAAAATAAAATTTATTATTCAAATTTTTATTTGAATAAGGCCCTTCAAAGCCAAAGAAAGCATCATCTGAGAACTACGATTTTTTTCAATTTTTTTTATACTTTATTTTTTAAAGGACCTGGGATTAAAGTCAATACTATATTGCAATGAATTCTAGCTATAATTATAAATTTAAAAAAGTCAAAACCCAGGATTCTAAATATGTTTTTTCAAAACACATTTTATTTCAAAATGCAATAGCCTTTATTTTTTAATGATTACATTTTAGGATAACTATTTGAAGTCAGTTTCCTGCTTTGCAACATCAATTTTTAAAAAGCTATGGGTCTTAAGTGAAAGAATATAAATTAATGCTAGTCCCCACTGGTGGATTTGAATATATAAGTTGTTATTTAAAGAAAATAACATGTTTTAAGTTTCCTATAAGAAGTTAGATCCAAAAAAGCAGCGTGGATTCCATTCTTGTTGTATACCTTTATTTTTGCATCAATGCTATATTTTTCTTTTCTCCAATGTGCTTCTTGCTTCCTCAGTTTCTCCAGGTCATTTAGCAAGTCAGTGCAGCGGGTACTTAATTTCTCATTTTCCTCCTGCAGATTTTTTATAACTAGTCTGTTTTGCTCTTCTTTATTCTGTACACACTCCTTTGTGTCCTGTAGAACAGTACCGTAAGGGCCAATAAACAAACAAACCCACCAAAACATGAAAAAAATGTGAGAACTAATCAGCAAATATAAACTGTGCAGTTTTACCCTTATAGCAGCTTCTTCTATATTTGATAGCCAAGGTCACCTGTGTACTTTTATTGGCCTCTTTTCATGCAGGTGGATGGGTCATATTTTTTCACTGGATGACAGCTTTGATGAGTACACATTTGCAAAGAGCCCATTAATTGATCAAGCTGCCTTTGATGCTGTCCCCAGCTATTTTTGAGACCCACACAGACATATCCTCCCAGACCTGGGTATTATCAATTAATAATGCCAGTCCCATCAGAATCTAATTACAAGAAGGCACATATTCACACTCCTACTTTCTTAGCTCCATTTCCATCATTAACTATTTATCTGAAAGTTATAAAGCTTGGAGTTCTAGCTTTAAAGCATCTTTATCAGAGTTTCTGCATGTGAAAAAACTGTACCGTATAGCAGGGCCTAAGGCAATTTTTCCTCCAAGCCTGTCACTTCCTGTGCCACAAAGGCTCACAAAGCTTAAAGCAGGACTTCAAAGCAACAGTCCTACAAAACTATGTACAAGTCAACATACCTTAACTTCTTGACTTTTATCTTTAAATTTCTTCTCCAAAACACTGAATTCTTTCCTTAAAAAAGCATTTTCTTCATCTACTGCAATCTTCCGTTTTACAAGGTCATTTATTTCCTGTTTTAGTAATGATTCTCTCTGTGGAAAAAAATTTTAATTATTGGTAAGCTTTTATTTTTAAGAAAAAAATATTTTATTTGAAAGGTTTTAGATTATGGTTACTAATATTAGGATTAACTAGCTTTCATATAATGTCTATAACCATAATTTTCATTTTTATATGACATACTTATGGATTTTCAACCAAAATATATAAGTATAATGCCTATTTATGATGAACACACAAAAACTGGACACCAAAAATTAAGCTATACTCAGAAATCAAACTTTCAGAATTCACATATATAAAGGAAAAAAAAAACAAGATTTTACAAAATATTCTAATTAAAAAATGCATTTATAGCTTTAAATAATATTATATTTGGATATATAATATTTGGAAGAAAAAATTTTTGAAAAGCAACAATGACTTTTGAAGCATAGATCTTTAAAAAAATGGCAAGACTTTTGGTACTAAAAAGATCTTGCTCTGTAAACAGAATATTAACAATATTATGACTGCCATAATTTTTAAATGAATGTTCAACTGCCATAGATAACTAAATGAAACCTATTTGGTAAACATACTCATGACCCATCCTTAAATTTCCCTCTTTTCTCTTCATAGCTTTTTCTCTCAGAAAATTCACCTTTTCTCAGCTTCTAGTCTTCCCCTGTCTGAAAACTATCCAATCCATAATGCAGCCCTCATTTTCTCAATAACAAATCTCATCCTTCCAACATTCTATATAACATCTGCTACCTCAAACTAACTTGCTAAAATTGAAATCCATATACTGATACTATCTCTTTCTCAAACTTCAACTTTGGTCAACTCAGTCAATTCTCTCAATGAATATTTATTAAGTATATCCTATCAAATTATTTGAAGCCTACAAGTCAGATTCAACAGCACCATTTGTCTCTCAACCAAAAAAAAGCATCAAGATAGTAATGCAAGTGCCCTTCACTTAGAGCTGAACACAGACCCCATTTTCTGGGCATGAGCAGGCCCATAAACCAGTTGGATCACCATGTAAACCACCACTCCCAAGGAAGGGGTAAATAGACCACATTCCTATATGATGGCAGTTTTAATACTAATTTCTCTGCCCACAAGCCTCTGGCACCAAACGCTTATGACATATTTTTAGACATACATTTGATCTCCCCAGACTCCTCTGCCTGCAGGGTAGGAAAAGCCGCATATATATCCTTAGATATCTGAAACCTGGGCTTCCCAATCAAGATCTCCCTCCGCTGTACCAGAGGGCTTTGCTATTTCCTTTCTCTCTTTCCTATTTTTTTAAGAGACAGAGTCTCACTCTGTTGCCCTCAGTAGAGTACTGTGGCGTCACAGCTCACAGCAACCTCTAGCTATTGGGTTTAGGTGATTCTCTTGCCCCAGCTTCCCGAGTACCTGGGACTACAGGTTATTTCCTTTCTCTTATTGCTAATAAAATCTATGCTTTCACTTAGTCGTGGTGGCCTGTGAATTCATTTTTCAAATTTCTAAGACCAAGAACCCAGCAGAGAAATTCCAGTTACAATAGAAACATATGTTTTAAAAGTAATAGTTCAGCAGACTTCTATTCCACTCTTATCTATCATTGAGGCTGATCTCTAAATATCAATTTACTTTGTACTATTTCCATATTTACTCTCTACCGAGCCATCTCCAAAGGACTTCAGGTTAAAGTGAATATGAGGGTATGATTTAGGATAAAATGAAAAGTAGATTGAGTTTTAGGAATAAAGTGAAAATATTCCTATACTCTAATTTTTTTAAGTTGTAATGTTAATTGTTGATTTAATACTACTCCTATTTAAAAATACTTTGGACACTGAATACATACAAAAGTCATTTGTGATAAGTATGTAAAGAATAAAAGGAGCAGACTCTGTACCTACTATCACTCAGCCAAGAAACATAATTTCACCTTTAACTTTATAGTCCCCTGAATATCTGCTTACCTCCTACTCCCTTCAAGGGTATCCACTATCCTGAAACTATGATTCTTTCTTTTCTCTCACTTTTCTTTATAGTTTGAAGACAGATACACAAACACCTATACACACACACATCTGACATACTATACAGCATGACTTATTTTTTGGAACTTATATTAATACATCAAATCAAACCATACATATGAATTATGTGGCTTGCTATTTTTGCTCAATATGTGTTCCCCAATAGATCTATAAAGATTAGCCCATATCACAAAATCCCAAGACCAGAGATGTTGGCATGGATGTGGAGAAAAGGGAATACTTCTACACTGCTGGTGGGAATGCAAATTAATACATTCCTTTTGGAAAGATGTTTGGAGAACATTTAGAGATCTAAAAATAGATCTGCCATCCAATCCTATAATTCCTCTACTAGGCATATACCCAGAAGACCAAAAATCACATCATAACAAAGATATTTGTACCAGAATGTTTATTGCAGCCCAATTCATAATTGCTAAGTCATAGAAAAAACCCAAGTGCCCATCGATCCACGAATGGATTAATAAATTGTGGTATATGTACACTGTGGAATATTATGCAGCCTTAAAGAAAGATGGAGACTTTACCTCTTTCATGTTTACATGGATGGAGCTGGAACATATTCTTCTTAGTAAAGTATCTCAAGAATGGAAGAAAAAGTATCCAATGTACTCAGCCCTACTATGAAACTAATTTATGGCTTTCACATGAAAGCTATAACCCAGTTATAACCTAAGAATAGGGGGAAGGGGGAAAGGGAGGGGAGGGAGGGGGGAGTGGGCGGAAGGAGGGTGATTGGTGGGATTACACCAGCGGTGCATCTTACAAGGGTATATGTGAAACTTAGTAAATGTGGAATGTAAATGTCTTAACACAATAACTAAGAAAATGTCAGGAAGGCTATGTTAACCAGTGTGATGAAAATGTGTCAAATGGTCTATAAAACCAGTGTATGGTGCCCCATGATCACATTAATGTACACAGCTATGATTTAATAATAAAAATAATAATAATAATAAATTAAAATTTGGGAAAACAAAAAAGAATGAACATAGCTGCAATTCAATTATCTTGATGTAAAGTAATACTCCATTATACAAGTAATGCTATCATCTGCGTATTTATCCATTGCTCATCAGTAAATATTTCAGCTATTCTCAATTAAGGGAAAAGGGTATACAAACAATGCTGCTGTGAACACTCTCAAGCATGCCTCCAGATATGCATGAGCAAGAATTTCTCCCAAGCAGTATTTTTTAAACTACAGTTTGCAATAAAGTGATGGGTCATTAAATCAATTTAGTGACCACTATCAGCATTTTTAATGGAGTAAAACAAAATAGAAAATATAAAAGTGATATGTATAAATACTTAGCATGAACAATGCCTATACGAATAAACTTAAGAAATAAGCAGACATACTTCATAAATTCCAAAATATTTTCATGCTTAACTTGGGGTTTTAATTTAATATTATTACATTCACATTTGATATAAACACTGATGTATGTTTACCTTAATTATACATAGTAGGGATAGCTATTAGTATATGAAACTTTTATTTTGTGTGTATGTTGGGTTATGAAATAAAATGTACTTCTTTCAGTATGGGGATCATATTAACTTAAGTTTTAGAAAGGTTTTCCCACTAAAAATAGTATGGTAAACTTAACAGGCACTGATATCATAAATGATATCAATAGCAAGACCTTTTATGAGATATATTTAGTATTTTAAATTTGGCGTTTCAGTGAACTTAGTAATTCACAATGAAAAAAACACATATAATTTGTAAATAAACAAGCATAATAAGAAAATAAGTTGGGGCTCAGTGCCCGTAGCTCAGTGAGTAGGGCGCCAGCCACACACACCAAGGCTGGTGGGCTCAAGCCTGGCCTGGGCCTGCTAAATAACAATGACAACTGCAACCAAAAAAATAGCCAGGTGTTGTGGTGGGTGCCTGTAGTCCCAGCTACTCAGCAGGCTGAGGCAAGAGAATCTCTTCAGCCCAAGAGTTTGAGGTTGCTGTGAGCTGTGACATCACAGCACTCTACTGAGGGCAATATAGTGAGACTCTGTCTCAAAAAAAAATAATAATAACAATGAGTTGGTTAACCAAAACTATGATTATGAAATCAGTTTATTACATTGTATAATATAGTTTGATATTATATTTTACAGTAATTGAAGTAATGAGATAAAGATATACTCCCAAGAGACTTGAGAAATTAAATTCTCAAAAATTTATAAAAGTCTATATAATTCAACATATTTTCCTTATGTCCTCAAAAATCTACATTAAAAAATAAAAGCACAGGTATATACAGTTAAAGTTCACTTTAAAATTTAGCTTTAGGAATCTTTTTCAATAAACCTTTTGGATAGAGTGGGGTACATCTTTAATGATCTGGCTTTAGTTGATATTAAAATAGCAAAGAGAACTCAGAGAAACCATAAAGCATAAGGGTGACAAGAGAAAGTATGTCTGGAACAAATAATTTATTATGGATAAGCCATAAAATGAATAATTCAAATCATGGTCAAGAGAATTCTATAAACTAAGAAGAGAATAACAGTAAGTATGAAGCAAGGGAAAAAACAAGGGTGACAGTATAAGACCTAAACACTACCAGGCAATACTTGAACATAGTTAATTTATTATCTATAGTGACCTACTTTGAAAATAGACATGAAAGCTTTAACAAAAAAAAAAAAAGCAGTAATGAAGTCACAACAATTAAAACAATGATAAATGGAGAAAGGAGAAGGACTAAGAGAATTATTTCAAACTGAGAACCAAATTACTCATGAGCTTCCTAGAAGGTAAGGCAAAAGGGAATTATAATGTTAAAGAGCAATCACCAGGGCAGAGCAAGCTGGTGGCTGAGAAACAGCTTCTTTGCAACCGGGAATGGTGAGACTGGGAGAGAAGACTCCAGGCACCTCTGGCTTGTGGGTTTTGCCCAGAAAAATCCCTTTGGGGAGGCAGGGAGGCAGTGGGAGACTTCTGGACCCGAAGAAGAGGACAAAAGCAGTGGAGAGGTGGCACACGGTTGCATTCTGTATGAGGCCATGGTGGGTGTGGCAGCTGCAGCTACAACAGCAGCAAGTTTACAGAGAGAGAAGGCCTTCCCTGTGGGTTGTTTTTTTTTGTTTTGTTTTGTTTTTTTTTGGACTTGGGCACTCAGTTGAGTTACCTTGGGAGACCTTCAGTGACTTCAATGAGCAAGTGACTTTGAACAGTGCCCAGAGGCCAGTACTGAGACCAAGAGAAGAGTGGAGCTTTCATTGCTCAGCAATGGAGAGCTGCCTTGCAGCCTCTACACTCAGGGGTGTAGAGAGAGGCCAGCTTTAGTGCTCCTGATAAGCAGGCAGCCCCTTTGGGAGAGATCCCAATGACACCTGCTTTCCTGGGAAACCCTCTGCTTAGCCTAGGGTCATAGTTTTTCTTGGAAAGGTCAAGGCAGGCTGAGAGATTCAGGCTCTCAAGCCTCCAGGATTTAAGGGCAAAGCAGTCAGCAGAAGCCTCCAGTCTCCATCTTATACAGCTGTGTCAACGTTGTTATTAGCATCTCCTACTATATATATATTTTCTCTCTCTCTCTCTCTGTCTATATATATATATACGTGTACGTATGTATATACGTATATATACATATATATACACACATATATACGTATATATATACATACATATATACCATACCATATCATATATATACAGAGCTTTATTTTTTTCTTTCAACATTTTCCCCCTACATTTTTTCTTCATTTTTCTTGTGTATATAATTTTTCATTATTGCCTTCTTTAATAATAAGAACTTCATTTTTGCTAGTTTTTCTGCCCCTATTTTTTGTTTTTCCTCCCAATTTTACCCTGTAAGATTTTATGTTTGTTAATTTTGGTTTGATATATAGTATTTTTGTTTTTCTTCTCTGTTTGGTGGAGGTGGGGTCCTGTGTCTGCTTAGGCTGGCAATGAGCTGCAGATGTCAAGGACACCCAACCCAGCACCCCCATAGGTTGGGGGTTTTTAGCTGTGTGTCAAAGTACCCTACTATACACCTCTATTACTCCTGTTTCTCTCTTTTTGAGCCACTCTTCTTTTCGTCAATCTTCCCTTTTACTCACCCCCTTTCCTTTCTCTTTTTTCTTTTTCTTTTCTTTTTTTTTTTTTTTTTTTTATCTTTTATCCCTTCTTGGTCCTCAATATTCTCATCCTTTTAGTCCTGTACTAAAAGGACAAATCAACACCTTAGGTAAGAGTCATGGTTACTTAAAGAGCAAGAGAAGTGAAAGGAAAAAGGGAAGAAAACAGGCAAGAAGAAAACACTCATGAGGAAGACACAGCAGAAAAATCTGGCAACATAAAAAACCAGACCAGAGCAACCCCCACAAGGGACCATAAGGTAGCTATTGCAAAGGCTTCTTACTTACGAAGAAATGTAAGAAATGACAGAAGGGGAATTTAAAATACCGATGATAAAAACAATGAAGGAAATTGCTGAGAAAGTGGAAAATTTCCAAAAGGAAATCCAAAAACAGAAATTAAATAAGAGATGAATGATATGAAGAATATAGAAAGGATATAGCAGAGCTGAAGGAATTGAAGCAGTCAATTAGGAAACTTAAAGATGTAGTAGAAAGTAACAATAACAGATTAGACCATGCAGAAGAATCTCAGGGGTAGAGGACAAAGCTCTTGAACTAACTCAGTTAAAGAGTCAGAAAAAATAAAAAAGAAGAAGAAGAGAGAGAGAGAGAAAGCGGAATGCTCACTGACAGAATTATGGGACTTCCTGAAGTGTTCAAACATGTGAGTTATAGGTGTCCCAGAAAAGGAAGAAGAACACCCCAGCAGAATGGAAGCCATACTAGAGAATATTATGAATGAAAAATTCCCAAACATCACCAAAGATTCTGCACACTCTTTTCAAAGGGATATCAGACCCTAGGTCACCTGAACTCAAACAGCTTCTTCAGGACACATTGTGATGAACCTGTCCAAAGCCAAGACAAAAGAAAAGATTCTGCAAGCCCCAAGGAGTAAGCACCAATTGATCTACTTGGGAAAATCCATCAGGGTGACAGCAGACTTCTCTAATGAAACGTTTCAAGCCAGAAGACAATGCTCATCTACCTTTAATTTACTTAAACAAAACAATTTCCAGACCAGAATTCTATATCCTGCTAAAGTAAGCTTCAAAATTGACAAAGAAATCAAATCCTTTACTGATCTGCAAACATTAAGGAAGTTTGCCACAACAAGACCATCTCTACAGGAAACACACAGATCTACTCTACACGCTGATGATCACAATGGACCACCAGCAAAGCACCCAGAAAATAAAGGACAAAACCAGCTTCCACAATGATGTGAAAGATAAAACTAGGCAACTGGACTTTCACAAAATAACATGAATAGAACACTATCACATTAATAAATGTTAATGGCTCGAATTCCCTACTAAAGGGGCATAGATTTGCTGATTGGATTAAAAAACACAAGCCGTCCATTTACTGTCTGCAGGAAACACACCTAGCCTCAAAGGACAAATTAAAACTCAGGGTTGAGGGATGGAAAACAATTTTTCAGACAAATAAAATTCAGAAGAAAAGAGGGATTGCAATCTTATTTTTGGATACACGTGAATTTCAAGAAACTGAAGTCAAAAAAGACAAAGATAGACACTTCATATTGGTCAAGGGAAAAATACAATGAGAAGACATTTCAATTCTAAATATTTAGGCACCCAAATTAAATGCTCCCAGATTCCTGAAACAAATCTTAGAATTATGTCTCAGCAATATGATATCCTGTAATACCATAATAGCAGGGGACTTTAATACTCCTCTAACAGAGCTGCACAGATCCTTTAAACAGAAACTAAACAAAGAACAAGGGACTTAAATGTGACCCTAGAATAACTGTCCTTGATAGACGTATATGGGATACTCCATCCAAAAGCTAAAGAATATACATTCTTTTCATCAGCCCATGGAAAATTCTCCAAAATTGATCATATCTTAGGACACAAAACAAACTTCAACTAAATCAAAAGAACTGAAATTTTACCTTATATCTTCTCAGACCACAAGGCATTGAAAGTGGAATTCAACAAAAACGCTCAACCCCACACAAAGGCATGGAAATCAAACAACCTTATGCTAAATGACAGTTGGGTGTAGGAAGAGATAAAAGAGGAAATCACTTAACTTCCTGGAGCATAACAACAATGAAGACACAAGTTACCAAAACCTGTGGGGTACAGCAAAAGCAGTCCTAAGAGGAAAATTTATTGTATTAGATGCCTACATCTAAAAAGTACATCAACAAACTCACAAACCATCTTATGGAATTGGAGAAAGAAGAATACAATCCTAAACCCAGCAGAAGAAATGAAATATCCAAAATTAAATCAGAGATTAACAACATTGAAAACAAAAAAGTCATTCAGAAAATTAATGAAACAAAAAGTCTTTTTTTTTTTTTAAATAAAAAAAAATAGATAAACCTTTAGCCAGACTAACTGGACACAGAAACGTAAATCTGTAGTAACTTCAATCAGAAATGATAAAGGGGGGGTATCGCTTCTCGGCCTTTTGGCTAAGATCAAGTGTAGAAATGATAAAGGGGAAGTAACAACAATGCTACAGAGATACAGGAGATCATCTCTGATACTACAACAAATTCTATGCACAGAAATTTGTAAAGTGAAGGAAATGGATCAGTATCTAGAATCACATCCTCTCCCTAGACTTAACCAAGAAGAAAGAGACATCCTGAATAGACCTATTTCAAGCACTGAGATCAAAGAAACAATTAAAAATTCTCCCACAAAAAAAAAAAAAAAAACGCCCTGGTCTGGATGTCTTCACACCAGAATTTTAACAAACCTTCAACAAAGAGCTTATACCTATATTGCAGAAATTATTCCAAAAAACTGAGAAGGAAGGGAATCTTCCCCAACATGTCTACAAAGCAAACATTACCCTGATATGAAAACCAGGAAAAGGCCCAACTAAAAAAGAGAAATTCAGACCAATTTCACTAATGAATAAATATGCAAAAATCCTCAACAAAATTCTAGCCAACAGATTACAGCTTCTCATTATAAACGGTCACATCATGACCAAGTAGCTTTCATCCCAGGGATGCAAGGCTGGTTTAACATACACAAATCCATAAACGTAATTCACTACATCAGCAGAAGCAAAAACAAAGACCATATGATCCTCTGAATAGATGAAGAAAAAGCATTTGATAAAATTCAACATCCTTTTTAAATTAAAACCCTGAAGAATATAGGCATAGGTGGCACATTTCTTAAACTGATTGAAGTTATCTACAAAAATCCACAGCTAATATTTCACTGAATGGAGTAAAACTGAAAGCTTTTCCATTTAGAAATAGAACCAGATAGGGTTATCCTCTATCACCACTACTATTCAACATAGTGCTGAAGTTCCAGCCAATAAATCAGGACAGAGAAGGAAATAAAGGGCATCCAATGGGAGAAGAGGAAGTCAATCTCTCCCACTTTGCTGACGCTATGATCTTATACTTAGAGAACCCCAAAGACTCACCCACTAGATTCCAGGAAGAAATCAAAAAATACAGTAATATCTCAGGATATAAAATCAATGTCCACAAATCAGTAGCCTTTGTATACACCAAGGATATAAAATCTAGGTCCACAAATCAGTAGCCTTTGTATACACAAGAGCCAAAATGAGAAGGTAATTAAGGACACAATCCCCTTCACAGTAGCTTTAAAGAAAATGAAATACCTAGGAACATACCTAACAAAAGAGGTGAGGGAACTCTATAAAGAAAATTACAAAACCCTAAGAAAATAAAAAACAGAAAATATTAACTAATGGAAGAACATATCATGCTCATGGCTGGGAATAATCAACATTGTTAAAATGTCTATACTTCCCAAAGCAATCTACAGGTTCAATGCCATCCCATTAAAATACCAAAATCATACTTTCAAGACTTGGAAAAAATAATTCTTCATTTTGTATGGAATCAGAAAAAAACCTGTATAGCTAAGGCAATTCTTAGCAATAAAAATAAAGCCAGGGGCATCAGCCTATCAGACTTTAGGCCATACTACAAGGCCATAATGATTAAAACAGCATGGTATTGGCACAGAAATAGAGACCTAGACATCTGAAACCACATAGAAAACTGTGAGATGAAACTAACATCTTATAGCCACCTAATCTTTGATAAACCAAACAAGATTGCATGCTAGGAGAAAGAATCCCTATTCAAAATGGTTGTGGGAGAACTGGATAACGACATGTACAGAACTAAAACTGGACCTGAACCTTTCTCCACTCAAAAAATTGATTCAAGACGGATAAAAGATCTAAATCTGAGATATGAAACAACAAAAGTCCTCAGAGAAAGTGTGGGGTAAACACTTAAAGATACTAGCCTGGGGAAAGACTTTATGAAGAAGACTTCCATGGCAATTGCAACAGCAACAAAAATAAACAAATAGGACTTAATTAATCTGAATAGCTTCTGTACAGCTAAGGACAAAACAACCAAAGCAGACAACCTTCAGAATAGGAAAATATATTTGCATATTATGAATCAGACAAAAGCTTGATAACTAGGATCTACATAGAACCCAAAGTAAACAACATGAAAAAAGCCAACAACCCCTCATATCAGTGGGCAAGAGAGATAAACAGAACTTTCTCTAAAGAAGATACATGAATGGCTAACAAACATAAGAAAAAATGCTCATTGTCTCTAAACATCAGAGAAAAGTAAGAAAAAATGCTCATTGTCTCTAAACATCAGAGAAAGGTAAATCAAAACCACCCCAAAATATCATCTAAACCCAGTGAGAATGGCCCACGTCACAAAATCTCAAAACTGCAGATGCTGGTGTGGATGTGAAAAGAAGGGAACACTTTTACACTGCTGGTGGGACTGCAAACTAATACAACCTTTTTGGAAGGAAATATGGAGAATCCTCCAACAACTCAAACTAGACCTCCCATTTGATCCTACAATCCCATTACCTGGCATCTAGCCAGAAGAAAAAAAATCATTTTATTATAAGGATATCTGCACTAGACTGTTTATCACAGCTCAATTTACAATTGCCAAAATACGGAAACAGCCTAAATGCCCACCAACCCAGAAATGGATTAACAAGTTGTGGATATGAAACCATGGAATACTATTCAGCCATTTAAAAAGATGGAGAGTTTACATCTTTTGTATTAAACTGGATGGAATGGAACACATTATTCTCAGTAAAGCATCACAAGAATGGAGAAGCAAGAATCCTGCGTACTCCATTCCGATATGAGGACAACTGATGACCTAGTACATGGTGGGGAGTGGAGGGAAGGGGGTGCAGGGAGACGGAAGTGGTGGGGTAGGGGGTCATAGGGTGTGACACACCTCTTGGGGATGGGTCACAATTATAAAAGGAACTTTATCTAACAAATGAAATCAGTGTAACCTGGTTCTCTGTACCCTCAATAAAGCCCCAACAATTTTAAAAAAAAAAGAGCAATCATATAATTAAAATGCAATATACTAGGTTATCAGAACTCATGTTTTTAATAGCAATACTAGAAGAAAAATGGCATTATATTATTTTATAACTAACAATGGCAAGGCTAAAGCATAATCTTATCCCAAGAAGTTTCATGGAAATTCTTTAAACTAGTTACTATTGTTTAAGCTACTTATTATTGAGAGATTACACTTCTATAAGTTTTTCTGCAGCCGCTAAAAAGAACAGTGTATATGTGTGTGATACTTTACAGTTGTTACTCTATTCCATAGTTATAAATCTTGAAAATTAAGAGCTATTTATTCACTGAAAATGAAAAAAAAAAAAAATTCAATGGGGAGACTTCCAGTTCCCAGTCCAGCACGAACAATTGCAATCAGTGTAACCTGGCTTATTGTACCCTCAATGAATCCCCAACAATAAAAAAAAAAAAAAAAGAAACATGAAAGCTGTCCCATCCACTCACACAGTAAGAAAAAAGCTGAAAAGACTGAAAATCAACAACTCTTCTTAGATCATCAGAGAACTGAGATCATCATACAAACCAATGCTCCCCAAATAAAGAGACAGGTGGATACAGAGAATAACAACTTACTGGATCAGAAGCCCAGGAGCAAAACACTCCACAGGGATCAATATACTGTAACTTCTCTGTCCTTATTTAAAGTCTTTCCCTTTTTTACTAAAATTTGTCTTCCTCTCACTCATGCCCATTAGTATCAGAAAATAATCTTTTTTCAAAATTATCATCATTTAAAGTTTTCCCTCTGTTACATTAAATATTCCTATCTCAAGGTCAAAACTTGTCTCCCAAGTGTCAGATCTATGCTTGTAACAGTTTGGTAAAAATCTCTAAATGGAATTCCTATTACTAACTAAAATACAAACTAAAAATCTCAAAACTTTAGCCTCAAAATAAGTTGTACTTCCTGAAAATAACCTTCCTCCTGATAATGCCACTGTTCTGGTTTCTCAAGACAGAAAACCTGAGAATCATTTTCAAATTACTGTCATGTATTTACTACTGTTCCATTTACATACCTTTTAATTCTTGTAAACGTAATAATTCAGGTTTAAGTCTCTACTTAAGACCATGAAATAACCTAATAGATCATCCAACATAAAATAAGTCTTATATTGGCCTATAGTCTTATATATTACCTATGAAGTAAACTATATAAATTTCAATGTTACCCAAACATACTACTCTACACTGCTGTTTTCATGCATTTTTCCTACTATTTATGATACCTTTATGAAAGCTTATAAATCCTCCAAAAATCTCTCCCTCCTGAAACCTATTTGGAAGTAAGATCTTTTCACTGAATTTAATCTCTCCTTCCTTTGAATCTTTGCAACATCTTGCACCATAATACATTCCTTTTATTCTATTTCAATCATACTTTCAACAATATTCAAAGAGCATCTGTTATAAGCCAGGCAATATAAATATTAGGTGCTGGGTATAGAAATTCAGTAAGAGAGAAATGGATACCACCCTCATTGAGCCTATAAACTAGTATTGAAGGTAAGGTTATTTACATCTTACTTATATCCTCACCCTAATCCTCAAAAGGATTCAAAAATCGTTAAAGGCAAGGTATGTAACTTTGAATTTTCCATGACACCATCACAAGACAATATATACATTTAACAAAATATTCTATTGAGCGTAACTAAAAATATACCTCATAGAAAGTTATGACCATTATTGCAAAAAAAATGTGTAAAATTTGGGGCCCTAAAAAGCAAATAATTTATCTTAAGGTAATTTATTATTTTATACATGTGTATATAAGCTATGTGAGTCTACTCAAAAAGATAAGTAATGAAATCTCTACCAAGGAAGCAGAAGCAGAAAAAGAATTTAGTAAAGAAAGGGGGGGGAAACACAATTACAAAAGCCAACATCTTTTTTAATGGTATGTTATAGCCATCCACAACTGGTAAACTGAAGAGCATTCACCAAAAGGAGTGCAAAATTAACTCCAAAGGATATTAAAAGGAGTACAAAATTAACTCCAAAGGATGTTAAAATGAGTACCAAAATCCATTCTCCTCCATAGAACAGAGTTGTTAATTGAGAAACAGACTATTCAGCCTCAATCTAAATTTTCTCAAACCCCCTAAATCGTGGACTGACCACGTACTTTTCCCAATGAAATGTTAATAAAAATGATGTCTGCTACTTCTGTCTCATAAGATTGTATACATTAGTCAGCTTAGTTTGGCCCAATTAATATACCATGCACGTGGCAATTTTTACCTATTTTATAAAGCATTTTGATACTGTTTGATACTCAGGTGGTAAATATAATTGTTTCTTTCTAGAATAAGCTGATTAAAATGTTATTCTTAAAATTTTATCATTATACTACCAATTATGACACTGTCTGTACCAATTATGACATTGTCTGCAAGAAAAACACAACTTTGGAGAAGTTATAAATTTCAAATTGACAAGTCACATTGGAATCTTCATGTCACTTAGAAAGAATTTATGTGAATGCAGGATGAAACTTTTAGTCCTTTAATAAAACAACTTTAAAAAACTGATCATAGATCCACGTTCTTATGACCCTTTCATTGTTTAGTAAGGAAAGCAGATTCAGAAGTCAGAAGAGTATAGTAGCATAAAGGTACCTCCATTAAAACCAAACAAATTATAGTTAATAGAGTCCATAATGAACATTTGAGTAGAAAATGAATTAAAGTATTATATAATGATATAGGCCATTCTTATAATACATTTCTTTTACTTCTGTTTTTGAGACAGAGTCTGACTCTGTCTCTCCAGCTTGGAATGCCATGGGTGTCAGCCTAGCTCACAGCAACCTTAAACTTCTGGGCTCAAGGTATCCTCCTGCCTTGGCCTCTCAAATACCTGGGACTATAGGCATCCTGACTAATTTTTCTGTTTTTAGTAGATGTGAGTCTAGCTGTTGCTCAGTCTAGTCTCAATCTACTCAGCTCAAGGGATCCTCCCCACCCCTGCCTCCCAGAGTGCTAAGATTGCAGGCGTGAGCCATTGTGCCTAGCAGAGATGTTTCTATCTTGAAAATGGTTTCTAGACTGACCACATATACTTTTGTAATGATAATATACTGATTATACAATCACAATTTTACATATTATACATATTTATATAATTATGTACATAATTATTTCTAATTATATAATTTACTATTATATGTAAAAGACAGTATTGTACTAATTCAAAAAAAACAGGTGTTTAAACAACGACACGCTCACACAAGAAAAAACAATTAAATTCAAGTGGGGGGAAGGGAGGGAGGAGGGGGAGGAGGTTGGTAAGCTCTCACCTAGCAAGCACAATATAGGGGTATACAGTGGGTGAAGGGCTCAACTGCAATTTGGACTTTACCTAATGCAAACAACATAACCTAATTGTTTATACCAATATATTAATCTGAAATTTTAAAAAAAGCAGACGTTTAAAAGAGTAAATAGAGGCGGCGCCTGTGGCTCAAGGAGTGGGGCACCAGTCCCATATGCCGGAGGTGGCGGGTTCAGACTGAGCCCCTGCCAAAAACAAAAAAAAATAAATAAATAAATAAAAGAGTAAATAGAATAACCTCCATTATTGTTGATATTTTCCATAAATAAATCCATGCAAAAGTTTTCAACCTTCAGAAGTGAATAACTGCTAATTTATAAAGGTAAAATTCAACAGAACAATAAGAGCTAGATACTGTTATAGAACTGTAACATTACCTGAAGAGTTTTAATATATAAATATCATGACCTAATAATTCAGAAAACATATAACAGGCTACAAGCCAATACAATAATGAAGAATGATCTGACTAAAGTGATTTCAAAATAGTAAAGCTTTACACATAATCACCCTGACATTATTAATGAACATTACCTGAGAAATTTGAAAATAATTTTAACAATCTACTACCCAAGGCAAAGATAATAATTTTTAATATTTATTGTAACACCAACCTGTTCCAATTCTTGTATTTTAGCATCCTTGACTTGCAGGATTTCTAGAACTTTTCTGTCTTTTGCTTCAGATTTCTGTTTTTCTCTAGATACAAAAATATGTACACACCAAGAGATTATTGGTCATAATTCATAGCTAATAGTTTAAATTTTTACATCCTAATAAATATCCCTTTAAAATATAGAAAATTAAATCATCTTGTGTTGACAGCTCTTTCAGAATTAATCAAAAACCATATGGCAAGCAACAGTAACTTACAACTGTTGACAACTTCATGCTATAAAAAAGTTTTGTTTCCATATTTAGATATATGATTTAAAAACACATAAAACATGGTTTAACTTTCACTGTAAAAACCATAATATCATCAATTCAAAAATAATTTAAATACAGTAAATAGATTAGTAAATATTAGTTAAAAGATTTTATATACAAAGTTGTATTAGGGATAAACTATTACCATTTTTAAGGGAGAGTCCCAAAACAGAGAGAGGCACAGATTTACTAATAATCAAGATCCCGTAACACTGGAATATCTGGATTTCTGACACCTTTTATACATTTCTAGTCTCTGAGAATACTACAAAATATACTAAATGGTAGTTAAATAATCAATCTACCCAGAAGAAAATAAATCGTTTTATCATAAGGACATCTGCACTAGAATGTTCCTTGCAGCTCAATTCACAATAGCCAAGATGTGGAAGCAACCCAAGTGCCCAACAACCCATGAATGAATTAATAAACAGTGGTGTATGTATACCATGGAAAACTATTCAGCCATAAAAACATGGAGACTTTACATATCTTTCTGGAAAACATAAAATCATACTACTTTCAAATAATGACTATCTTCTAAAAATAAACAAATACAACTTTAGAAATGAAAATGAAGGGAAAGGAAAGGAAAAAACAGGGCTCAGGATATTACATAATCAGGCTGTCACTGGTCAATTTACATCATAAATGAGGAGAAATTTATTAGACACTGATTTATATTTTTAAAAATTTTTTAAAATAGATGTAACAAATATGTATGTGTATGTACCTAAATGACCCAAGAATCAAAGAATGTACAGATAAGAAAAAAGGAAAGTACCTTCACCTCTTACTGTGTTTTACTGAAAGTCTTATAAGCACAAAGGCATATGAGAAGGAGCACCAGTCAAAAGAACATACCACCGGTTATGAGAGATAAGCTGAAGGTAGAATAGTTCATTAAAAAATTTAGTATGATGTAAGCACTCCAATTTGTACAAATAATCAACACACTGAAATGGGCATAAATATATTTATGATCTATGTACAAAATACTTAATAAAAAATAAATAAATAAAAATTAAAAATTAAAAAAATTTACAATAGACTTTCAATAGGTTAGCATCATTAAGTTCATACTTCACCCACCCTCTCTTCTCTAAATATATTTTCTTAAAAGAAAAAAATTATATAAAAAATTAAAGTGACACAACAACATCCCTGAGGATCATGAACTAAACAGAAATATACAGATTTGAATGAGGATGAAGCTGTTCTTTGCTGTCCTCCAGATCTAGACACAGGCTGAGGCGGAAAGGAGCTTGACTTCCCATGGTAATAGATATAAAAAGTGATTTGCTCAATATGTAGAAGCATAGCCAGGCTCACTGCTTGCAACCAAAGACTGGGGTGGGAAAGCTAACTCATGAATGGAAGCTGGATAAAACAACTTCCCGTCCTTACCTAAAACTAAAACTTATATGAAAGTAAAGTATGGCAAAAGTTTATAGATATAGCAACACAATCAGGAGTTGAGTCAAAGCATTCTGCCACTGAGGCTAAACTTGTGCTGGTACTAGCTACAAGAGCCCCAATCAATTAACATAAAACCTATTTCAGGAAGGGAGCAGAAGTGAGGTTGACAATTTTGAAGCAACCGTAAAATCTGTACAAAGAAACAGGAGTTAAATAAGGGGAGGTAGAGGAAAGAGGCAGAAGAAAACAGTAACAGCAACCTTCTACCTCAAGATGTGACCCACAGGCTCGGCTCATGTGGCTCAAGCAGCTAGGGCGGCAGCCACATACACCTGGATCTGGCAGGTTCAAATCCAGCCCCAGACCCACCAAACAATGATGGCTGCAACCCAAAAATAGCTGGGCGTTGTGGCAGGTGCTCCCAGCTACTTGGGAGGCAGAGGCAGGAGAATCGTTTGAGCCCAGGAGTGGGAGATTGCTATGAGCTGTGATACCACAGCTCTCTACCCAGGGCGACAGCTTGAAGCTCTGTCTCAGAAAAAAAAAAAAAAAAAAAAAAATGTGACCCACGAACAAGAAATTCCAAAATAAATGAACCCACATACACAGACACTATTCAAGTCAAAAATTCAGACCTCAAGACAAAATGATAATAAAATATACAAAAAAGGATTTTAAAATACGTTTCCTTAAATACACAAAAGATTAAAGGTTAGAAACAAAAACAAGAAATAAAATAAGAACAGGTAGACCTGAAAAAATCTATTAAAACTCTTGAAAATAAACATTGTAATCACTAAAACAAAACAAAAAAATATTAAATGGACTAAGCCCAAAACTAGACATAAAAAGAGAATTTAGTGGAATGAAGGGTAAGTAACAAGGGATTCGTCTAGAACACCACTTAGAAAAATGGTGAGAATTAACCATATATTAATGTGAGATAAAAAGAAAGAAAGATGGTGAGATTAAAAACATGAAAACAGATTACCCATATGTAGAAGAATGAAACTGGACCCACGCTTCTTACCACTGACAAAAATGACTCTCACTGGATAAAAAATTTAAATTTAATATATGAACCAATAAAAATCCTAGAAAAGGTATGGGAAAAACTCTTAAGGTTATTGGGCTAGGGAAAGAATTTATGAGGAAGACCCGCTAGGCAATTGCAGCAACACCAAAAATGAATAAATGGGACATAATCAAGCTAAAAAGCTCTGCACATCTAAGCATACAACAATTAAAGCAAACAGACCACCTTCACCATGAGAGAAGATATTTGCATGCTATGAATCTGACAAAGGACTGATAACTAGCATCTACAGAGAACACAAATTAATAAGAGCAAACAATCCCATTTATAAATGGGCAAGAGATCTGAACAGAAACTTCTCTGAAGAAAATAGACAAATGGCCAACAAACAAATACGAAAAAATGCTCATCGTCCCTAGTCATCAGAGAAATGCAAATCAAAATCACTCTGAGGTATCATCTAACCCTAGTCAGACTAGCCCATGGTTGTAGAGAAAGGGGAATACTTACACTGCTATTGGGACTGCAAACTAATAACAGCCTCTTTGGAAAAAAGTATGAAGAATCCTTAAAGAGCTAAAAGTATCTACACAGAAGAAAATAAATCATTTTATCATAAGGACATTTGCACTAGAATATTTACTGCAGCTCAATTTAGATTGCCAAGATATGGAAGCAACCCAAGTGCCGAACAACCTGTGAGTGAATTAATAAACGGTGGTATATGTATACCATGGAAAACTATTTAGCCATAAAAAGATGGAGACTTTACATTATTTGTATTAACATGGATGGAGTTGAAACACATTCTTCTTAGTAAAGTATCACAAAATTATTAAAGCAAATATCCAATATACTCAATACTAACCTGTGGCTCAGTGAGTAGGGCGCCGGCCCCATATACCGAGGGTGGCGGGTTTGAGCCCAGCCCCGGCCAAACTGCAACAACAACAACAACAACAAAAATAGCTGGGTGTTGTGGCGGGCGCCTGTAGTCCCAGCTGCTCGGGAGGCTGAGGCAAGAGAATCACATAAGCCCAAGAGTTAAAGGTTGCTGTGAGCCGTGTGACGACACAGCATTCTACCGGAGGGCGGTACAGTGAGACTCTGTCTCTACATAAAAAAAAAGAAAAGAAAAATACACACCCACACAAGAAAAATACAATACATTTGGGTGGGGGGAGGAGAAGCGAGAAGGGGGAAAAGGAGGGAGAATGTTAAGGTCTCATTTAATGTGCACAATGTAAGGGTTTACAGCACACCACTTGGATGAAGTGCTCCACTACAACTTGAACATTACCTTAGAAATGCAAACAATGTAACCTAATCATTCAAAATCTGAAGTAAAAAAAAACAAACATGAAAACACAGTTGAGGTGTGTAAGTTTCACTTGGAAACTCTTAACACATGCTTTAAATGTTCTAGAAATAGTACATGGGTTGAAAAATACAGTCTTATTTTAAGAGATAATTACTGAGAATACTTTAAAATTAAATAAAGTCCTCAGATTGAAGGAATACCTACCATTTTTTTTTTTTTTTTGAGACAGAGTTTTGCTACGTTGCCCTCTGTAGAGTCCTGTAACGTCACAGCTCATAGCAACCTCAAATTCTTGGGCTTAAGTGATTCTCTTGCCTCAGCCTCCCAACTAGCTAGGACTACAGGTGCCTGCCACAATACCTGCCTATTTGTTGTCATTGTTGTCATTGTTATTTAGCAGGCCCAGCTGGGTTCGAACCCACCAGCCCCAGTATACAGATAATCACATTTATCAGTCATTCATTCAACAAGTATTTACAGGCACATATTATGTGACTGGCATTCTCCTGATGATACCGGAGGTAACAAAATAAACCATAATTCCTTCATGGAATTAACATTTTAGTACAGAGATACTGAAAACAAATAACATATTCATGAATACAGTGTATATCAAGTAGTTAATAAGCACAGTAAAGAATAAATTAGCACAATGTGTTTTAACTTTTTATCTCACAGCAGACTTGAACCTACAGTAAAACTTCTGTGCATACTTAAATTATGTTGATCAAACAAAAGAGTAAAATAAAGAATATATTTACTGTGCTTTGAATTTCTTTTGAAAATCCATGTTTAACAAGGTGGTACTGACTGAATGTGTCTGCACAAAATTCATATACTGACACCCTTAATAATCAATATGACTGTACTTGGAGGTAGAGTCTTTGGAGGCAATTAGACCATGAGGACAGAGCACTTATTAATGGGAGAAGAGCCCTTACAAGATGACACTCTGAGAGATGATCTCTCTCTGCCACATAATGCTATAAGAAGAAAGCAGCCACCTGCAATACAGCCTTCTAAGGAATTGGCTGCCACCTTAATTTGGTAATTCTGAGCCTCCAGAATTGTAAGAAAGAAAAGTTTTTTGTTTAAGCCACCCTATTTATAGTATTCTAGCAACCAAAAGTGACTAAGATACAAGGTCTTAAGCAATTCCGATGTACACTGAAGTCTGAGAGTCACTGAAATAATAATGGACACATTTCTTAATAGATTAATCAGAGTCACATAAAACCCAAAGGCCATAAACTAAATATTAAGCATCATACAGAATACAAGCTTGAAAAGTATACCTCGATGATATATTTTACAACAAAAAAATCTCCAAAACTGACTACTATGCCATAATTTGGAAATTGAAAAATAATCACAACTCAAAATTTATATGGAGATTTGTCTAGCAGCTCCTGGTGGTATAGGACATCTAATATTTTCATAAAAGGAAAACGCTCCCAAGAGAAAACAGTGCTACAAGAGGAATACAATATTTTTTACTCAAAAAAATAAGACAAAAAAATTGTTTCAAGTTTAAAATATTACCAACCTATCTGGTCGATTCAATTAATACAGATTCCACATATTTACAAAACATAAAAAGGTTCCTATAAAAAAAAAAAAGAATACTGTCAAGAAGTTGATGATGATCAATGACTGAGACAAACTCCTATTTAGCTAATTAGAACCACTGATGTGCAATAATGATGTGAGCTAAGAATATTTGCAGACTTTTTTAGAATGAAAAATGAAGTGAAGAGAGGCTGTCAAGTCTGTACAAATTTAAAGCTCCACTTTTCCCAAGAGTACTAACCACATGAACATTTAACACTGAATTACCATGCTAACTTTTTGCCATTTTTCGAAACTGAGAAGAAAAAAAAAATCCAAGAAGTTATTAATTCATTAAGAAACAAATTTTATCATGTTATCGACTATGCCACATATCATACTCATATATTACACACTATCACAGAATCATAATTTCTGGGTTTGAGCCCATTTTTAATGAGATGTCAAAATGAAATATTAGAGTCCAAAAGAAACATTTAGCTATAAATGAGGTAGTAATATTGTTCTAAATTTGAAAACAAAGAAAAAAGAAAAACTTACTGAAGTTGATTATTCTTAATTAACAGATAACAATAATATACAAAATAAAGCTACTCTGACTAGCATTTTCTTTCATGTGAATACAGCATCTAAGAAAATATGGATTTTATATATATTAATGGCTTTCAATTTAAACACATTCCCTATTTCTACTAAACACTTAGATTCTAAACAGTAAGACTAATAAAAATGGAAGTTTAGAGAAATGAAAATTATATCACCAAATTATCTTTTGATTTATAAATTATTCCATAATTATTTTCCTATTTTGAATATGCACAATAAATTACTAGAATGGTACTATAAATAATTTACCAATAAAATTTGAAAGAGAATTTACAGAAATATTTTATAAACAATATTTTACTCCACAGAAAAGTAACTTTTTTAAAAATCCTCTAACATGCAGAATAAAAATAATTCAACAGATCTTCATACATACAAAAACTTTACTATAAACTATGTTAAAGGTCCAAATATATTTAATATACCTATTTTGCTTTTATACAGAACTTAGTTTTCATTATGTGATACAGAATTTATATTTTATATTTAATATAAACATTTAAAGCTATATCTAAAAACCAAAATTTGTGCAGGAGGCCTCACACATGAAAAATCTTTTTTCCTCCTGTTCAATCGGGTAGATCCAAACTAGAGCATAGAAGAGTCAGGCTACAACATCTGAATCTGTAAATTGTGGTGTATTGATGTAAACAGATAAGCAATAATTAATAGGACATAACTATTTAGATTTAAAATATTTCTAAATATCAGATACTTTTATTCATTTAATACTATCAGTAAACATACAAAGCTCAAACTGAAAACAAAACGTTTTTTCTAATTTAGAATTACATGACTATTTCCCTGATTTTACTATTTTTCTTTTTCTTTTAAATACTTGTCCAGATATTACTGTATAATCAATATTATGTAAAACATCACAAAAGAAATGGAAAAAATTGTGCATCTATATGCATTTAGTAATTGTGCAAATATTTTTCACCCCAAATCTAGAAGTCTCTTACACTGTTCAAAAATATCAGCACTTCAGAACAGACTGTTTTAACATCTGCACATCACCAGGGTTGCCCCTAAGGATTTTTAAATGATGCCTGCATGTGCTGAATAAAGTGCTAGCTTGCATGTTGCGTTTCAAACTGTGTCCTGAGCAGCCATCCAGTTGGTACAACACCAGCTGAATTCCCACAGGCCATTGTTCACTTAGGCTTGACTGCAATTATCATGTCAACATTTTGTGCTCTGATGTGCAGATATGCATACATGCAAGCTGTATAATACTTCCTTTTCCATGGAATGTTGACTTATGTTCAATGTTTCTTGAATTTGTAATAAAACCAGAAATAAGCTCTCATCAAATGAAGGCAATCACAATTTTTTTACCTTAAAAACAAGTTATGTTTCTGTATTGTCTTCTGCCATGTACATGACTTTTAACTAACTATTCTTCACTATAATCTCGTAATTATTTAATTTAAAGGTCTTCATAAAAGTCAAGATCATCTATCAAGCTCCTCACCTCCGCTGTACAAGTTCAATTGTGTTTCTTCACAGTTTGTTGTATGTTCTCTGACCTTCAACATTAGAGTGGTCCCAACTTAACACTTTTCTATTAGTCTCATGACCATCCATTCAATATAACTGCCTAGGCATACATGGCTTTTTCAATAAGAAAAGTGCTCAGAAAAAAATGTATTTATGTCCTGGGTGGAACTTCTAGCAGCACTGCTGCCAGATGGTGGAATTCTGGCAGCTGTGCTTCTGGGGGTCTCCAAACAGTCATGCTACTACCATGCTCCAAAACGCAACCCCCTTCTAGGCTGTGCTGGCTTACTACACACAGGGCAGCATACAACCATACAGCAGCTGTGCAATCCATGTGTTTAGTAGTAGAGGGAGGTTTTCCCAGGGCTAAGAGTATATAATATAACCTTACAGCAATAGTCTGCTTATCAAGCCATCAAAACTTTAATTCTAAACATAAATATAAAATATTCCCCCACCTACCCTGAAGTTAAATCTTGAAACATATGTACCTCAAGGATACAGCACACATATCCTAAATAAACATACCAATAGAAACTAAATATCACCTTGCCTTTATTTTCTTTTGTACTTCCCATTTTCCAGGATTAAGTTTTCATTTCCAGAGAGGAAAAGGAGGAAGAAAAAGAGGAGGAGAAGCAAGAGGAGCAAGAAGAGGAGAAGGAGGAGAAGCAGGAGGAGGAGGAGAAGCAGCAGGAGAAGGAGGAGAAGCAGGAGGAGGAAGAGAAGCAGCAGGAGGAGGAGGAGAAGCAGGAGGAGGAAGAGAAGCAGCAGGAGGAGGAGGAACAGGAGGAGGAGAAGGAGGAAGAGTAGACAACAACTGAAAACAAGAGAGTGAGTACAAGAAAAATGTATTAAGAAGCCTAAACAAAAGTACAGAATATTAATAATAAAGAAAACCATATTTTCAAGAGTTATACAAAGATATAGCATATAGAAGCAAAACAAACAGGAAAATTAAGCAATTTGTGTATAGGCTTCATTTGAAATATGTATATTTAAAAAGAAAAAGCATTATCACTGGTAAACCCTAAATGTCTTCAATTTGAGATTGAGTTGTATTTCAGATTTGAGTTTTCAGATTCAAGTACAATTCACACTAT
Source organism: Nycticebus coucang (assembly GCF_027406575.1). NCBI lineage: Eukaryota > Metazoa > Chordata > Mammalia > Primates > Lorisidae > Nycticebus > Nycticebus coucang. Next base: position 61,422,719 of record NC_069781.1, read on the forward strand.
TTTTAGGATCAGTAAACTACAAATAAGATATAATATTAAAGAACAATACAAACACAAAAGATGAGAGCTATTACTCTTGGAAGACTTTTATATAGAAGATACTAATTGACTTTTCCCAAAACTACATAAACTGAAAAGAAACTCAAATTGCAACATGAGAGAATAATAATACACTTACTATGTGCTACTCATGATTATAATCTCCTCTATATGCATTAATTCAAAACAATTCTTTTCTTATTTTATTTTACAGAAAAGAACGCTAAGGCAGAGAAGTGAATATTTTGACTGAAGTCTCACAACTTGCAAGCCAAGATGAGGGTCCATAGCCTGTGATCTTAACTACTCACAAATCATTAAAAATAATTTATTTTCATATGTTAAGAGTTAAATATTAAGCAAGTTACAATGGAAGATTGCAAATTTTCTCTAACAGTCTTTAAAACTATTAAATATTGGAGCTTGGATTTATCCATTCATAAACATGGAAAAATATTTACCTTTCTAACTTAGATTTTTATCTACAGAATCATACTTTACCTGAGGGGAATGTCAGAATCTCCCATGCAGCTGTTTTAAAAAACAGATACCTAAATCTCATTGTGATAGATCACAATTTTTTTTTTTTTAAGACAAGTGTCACTCTTTTGCCAAAAGCTAGTGTGCAGTGGTGTCATAGCTCACAGCAACCTCAGACTCCTGGACTCAACCAATCCTCTTGACTAAGCCTCATGAGTAGTTGGGATTATAGGTGTGTGCCACCACACCCAGTAAGTTTTTCTATTTTTAGTAGGGAAGGTGTATCACTCTTGCTCAGGCTGGTTTCAAATTCCTGAGCTCAAGCAATCCACTGCCTCGGCCTCCCAGAGTGCTAGGATTACAGATGTGAGCCACTGGGCCTGGTCAATAGATCACAGTCTTACAGAGATCATTGGTGAATTTTAGCTCAAGAACCTCTTAAATGAATCTACAACTCAGTGAAAGAAATATTCATATAAGTAATTATTTTTTCTGTAAGTCCTCAATGGTTAATATTAAATATGGCATTCTTCTCACATCCCTGATGATGTTCTGACCACTTAAGAAAATTCTTAAAGTATCATGGCCATTTTTGAGTACCTATTCCTGGCCAATCTTTGAACTAAATGCTTTATGTACATCTTCTCTAATCTTGTAAAAAATCCTTTTAAAAGATGTGGAAACTGAGGTCTAGAGAATTTAAAGAAGCCACTGAAATACTTAAAAGATTTAAACTCTGAACTATAGAACTCCTAAGTCTGTGCTCCTAATCATCTTTACCTATTGTCAGTTTCGAAAATCCTTGTAATGGTATTTAATCTGGAGAGTTCTGGTTTCTTATAAAGCTGTAAGAGATTCTCAAGTATGATAAACAAAACTTTAATCATGGAAAAAGTACTCTTTTAATTTAACAAGTATTAAAAAAAAAACAAGAAGTTAAGATAGAAAATAAAGGCAGAAAAGAGCTTCATTATAAAATAAAGGTGGTCTGGGAAGACCCCTTTATGTTAATGATTACATTTTTTACCAGAACCACCTTCATAAGAAGCACTATGCTTTTCCCCCTCTCCTGACCCTCTCTCCCCACATGCAATCTGAAGAATAAAAAGCATATATTACGCATTCAGTGAACAACTTTGAATTAAGTTAGAAGTATTAAGCACTGGGCGGCGCCTGTGGCTCAGTGGGTAGGGCGCCGGTCCCATATGCCGGAGGTGGCGGGTTCAAACCCAGCCCCGGCCAAATTAAAAAAAAAAAAAAAAAAAGAAGTATTAAGCACTTTTTAACTAACCAAACTATACTACAATCTACCTAAATCTAGAACTTAAAAACCATAAAAACATACAGAAGTTTTAAGAATACTCAAGATAAAATGTACAATAATTGAATGTTTTGGTATTTTGTCCTGAGATGGGAAAGTACATCAAGAAAGGAAAAAACAATAGTCTTCATCAAGAAGCAAAGGATACAAGAAAAAATGTCATACCATTGGCCTGTTAAGCCAAATTATCTTTCATTTCCAGCAATAATATAAGTCAAAATTATGATTAAGCAGAGGTATGCTTTCTCCAAACAGTATGCCCTTTCGAACAGATCTAGCTTCCAGTAACTACTTGCTATAATCCAATTCCTTGAATTCATCATGAAACATACTCTAACTTTAATCTTGAATTTGTCATGCCATAGATGTAATAAAATATCACTAAGTAATATATTAATTTATCCTTAAAGTTTCAAGGTATTGTGTTTAGCTTCTTTTCCCTAATCCAATCTACTAATAAAATGTATTTATATGTCTAGGATCTTAGTAAACTTAGATCACATTAACTTGTCTTTTCCTTTTTCCAAACTCTCTGGTATTTTCTTTGTTAACATTCAAGCATAATAAGCATACCCTGGATCTTTGTACCCTCCATGAATCCCCACCCCCACCTCACCCCCCAAAAATGGCTTGGAGCCTATAGCTCAAGCAGCTACAGCACCAGCCACATACACCAAAGGTGGTGGGTTCGAGCCCAGACCGGGCCTGCCAAACAGTGACAACTGCAACCAAAAAAATAGCCGGGCATTGTGGCGGGTACCTGTAGTCCCAGCTACTTGGGAGACTGAGGCAAGAGAATCACTTTAAGCCCAAGAGTTGGAAGTTTCTGTGAGCTGTGATGCCACCATACTCTACGAAGAGTAGAAAGACACGTCTCAAAATAATAATAATAATAATAATAATGATAATTCAGGTGAAAGTTCACTCTCCTCTTAGGTATTAGTTAAAAAGCAAGAGCTCTGGAAGTGTACAGTTGAATTTTAAATTCTGATTCCACCATTCATTAGCATTGTGAGCTTCCTCAAATTACTTAACCTGTCTGCCTCAGTTTTCATCTGTTAAAGAGAATAACAAATAGGGACTACATCATAGGATATTTTAAGAACTCAGCCAAGATACGGAAAGCACTAAGTGTGTATGGCCCAAAATAAACACAAGATAAACATAAGCTATTAACATATTATTGTCCTATGATGATGTATTAAACTATGAACACATGGAATTACAAATGTATCCTTATAATATTCCCTATGAGTAATATTTTCCCACAAGATTCAGAATATACTTCCTTATAAATTTCATTACTCAAAATATCCATTTTGAGTCCCAGTACCGTTTGGTATAGTTCAGTAGACAGCTACCATTAATCAACCACATTACAATAACTGATACTGATAGAGGGCAGGTGCACCCCAGCGTGGTCAGTGCCAGCCATCCAGGAGGACCTGTCGTGCCTTCTGTATTTCTGCCTGGCAGTGTTGGCGCAGTGGACCAGGGCAGGCAGAGCTGGAGAACCAAGTGCAGTGGAGACAGCGAGCATGGCAGAAGGCCACTGGTCCCTATTTAGAGGGATAGCAGTGCACAGCCCCAACAAAGTTGCTGGAGATTCACTGAGGGTACAAAGATCCAGGTTACACTTATTACACCTGGAAGTTAATAAAGAAAATACCAGTTTGCTGCCAACCCCAGAACCACTCTTGGACGTAGAGAGCCCTCCTCTGGCTGCTTATAAGCCAATCATAGTCCCAAGGATGATACAGGGTTCCCCCATTCAAGGGGACCCCTCATTTCCTTGGCCTGGTTAATTTCATGTAAGTTTCTTAGGCCAGGACAATTTCACAATTGAATGTATCTATTCATTAAAGTGCTCATTCACCTTGCTCCTGACAGCAAGGGACTGTATCTGTTCATTGATACACTCATTCATTTTACCCCAGGAGGAAGGGACTGTATCCATTCATTTGTTACCAAGTCCTAGCCAGACATAACTACAAAGGACCCATGCCACTATATATACCTCTAGACAAAGAATCCAGGCAGAGACAGAGATTTTTTCCCACTTGGGTTTTTCCTTCTGCTAGGAGCTCTGGTGCTTTTTCTCTGTATTCTTTTTCTGTAAAATAAATCCTATCTTACCACTAATCTGTGGTTGTGGATTCATTCTTCGAATCCCCAAGACCAAGACCTACTGAAGAAGAAATTCCAGTATCAATACCATGAAATATAATAATAGCACAGATTATTTTCCCATAGATACTTAATATAAAATTCATTTTTCTTTTCTGTTTATTCGTACCACCTTGTACCGTAATATCTTCCTTATTTTATCCCTTTTAATATGTTTCAATATTTTATTCACTATTTCTCTTTGTCCATATTATTTGTAAACATTATATTAAAACCAAGTTATTCAGTAATTTCTCCATGAAGCCTCAGCTGTGAGTACCTGTCCATCAAGAAAAATGTCATATATTATTGTTCTATTTCACCATTACTACGTTTCCCAAAAACTCTGCTGATCAAAAAACAATCTCTTTTGAAATAGAGAAATTAGGACATTAATCATGCCAAAACTCCATATAAAAGAGTAATGAACATCAGAATAGTATCAATTAATCCCACAGTACCCAGAATGTGTGCAAGGCTCCTGGGAGTGCTATAGCAAACACACGTGGCACTAAGGGATATTTTAAATGTTTGAGGGAAACACGGCAATACTTGATATCTATTGGACACTGTACAAATCACTACCTGGAGGAATTCTAGAGTTTCAATGTTAGATTATTCTACCTTCCTTTAGTGGCATCACAAAGCTTGGATTTTAACAACTGCTGTAATGAAGCAACTAGAGAGCAAAAAGCAATGTGAAATAGGAAATGAGAATATCTAATCTGATTTCAAGGTTTGAGAAGCTGCCTTGTACCTAACAGGTTCACGCATTCTATTAGTAAATAATTATGGCTATTTAAGGATAAAATAATTTTTAATTTTAATTTATGCATATATTTTTAATGATTGCTAAGTTGTTAGGATATAAATATCTAATCGATGAGCTGTTAGGTATTTCTCTTTGTATTGGGGCACCATGAAAAAAATTACTAAAATACCAAGGGCATTATGAAGTGAGAGTACTTGGGAATCTCTGAATTAATCTTTATAGAAAACAGATCCATTATTTCAATAACTAAGAAGTATAATGTGTGAATATGTGAATATTTATTATTTGCAACAGCTATAATAGAAGTCTTTCAACTCCCTGGTAGTTCTTAATCGCTATAATTACGTCTCATTCAACGTTAATCTCATTTCTTCCTATATAATCCTCAGCATTTCAATAGGCTCATACCTCCTTCTTCAAGTCTCAGACTGGAAGGGTATAAGAATATAACCACTCAGGTAAGACGGTAAGTCCCATATTCTCAATGTTAAATAGAAGATATTTTGGCATAACTTCTTAAATACTAGGTATTTCCAGGCATAAACATCATCTCCTAGATCAATCAATCATCTTGTTACCATGGTAACAAACAAATTGATAAATTTTTAATATCTGGTACTTTAAAAAAAACTTTTCATTGCCATGTGAACAAAATCAGATCCATAAGAAAAAAATCATTTTGGGCACAATTACAATATAATATTCAGTTACTATCTGTTCACAATGTATTATATATGTATCAAATTGTCTGAAAATTGTAGGTCATTTCTCAGCATATAAAGCTGAATTAACTTCTACTTTCCGCATTAAGGGAATAACAAGTATCAGATTTACACTTCTGCCTTGAACAATATGAAAACTGTACAAAATATTTTCTTTTTTATTTATTTATTTATTTTTTGTACAGACAGAGTCTCACTTTGCCGCCCCGTAGAGTGCCATGACGTCACACAGCTCACAGCAACCTCCAGCTTTTGGGCTTATGCGATTCTCTTGCCTCAGCCTCCCGAATAGCTGGGACTACAGGCGCCCGCCACAACGCCCGGCTATTTTTTGGTTGCAGTTTGGCCAAGGCCAGGTTTGAACCCGCCACCCTCAGTATATGAGGCCGGTGCCCTACTCACTGAGCCACAGGCGCCACCCTGTACAAATATTTTCAAACGTTGTACAACATATTGCAAAGGACTATAATGATCTTTGAAGAAAAGTGATTAATGGGGTACCCTATTTTGCTGTGTATAATATGCACCTGTGTTTTTGGTCCAAACTTTCGGGCAAAAATATTTTGTTTTAATTTTTTAAAAGAGGACAGAAGTTGCCATGCAGTGGTGCCTCCTCCTCTCTAGGAGGCTCAAGGTGTGGAGCCGGCCACTGCAGAGAAGACAGGAGCAAGCCAGCAGGTTAAGAGCAGTCCAGATGACCTAAGCACCCAACCTCCCCCAGCTGTCCCCTTCTGGTCTACCCTTGTCCCCACATCCTCTCATTTCCTATTCCCACCCATGTCCATCAGTGGGAATGTGGCCATGGCCACTCCTCTAAGAACCCCAATGGGTGTATTTCCTAGGAAGCTGGCAAGAAGGGACCTTGACTACCCTGGACTCCTGATGGTAGATTTCTTCCCGTTCTGGGCTGCCTCATCCATCCTGCAGCTAGTCCCATTTTTAGGCCCCTGGCGCACTGCACTGAGGAGGAAGCCTTCCCAGATGATATCTCAGTGTAGTACTCTGCATTTGCATTTCTCTTTAGATCTCTATACCAAGATCTCCTTGAGTCATCCAGACCTTAGACACTCAGTAATGACAGAATGAATGACACCAGCCTTTCCCAAACTTGCAAATCCTACAAATCACCCAGGAAACCAGTTAAAATGAGACTCCTGAACCATACCCAAATATCAGCTCTCCAGGAGAAAGACCTAGGTATCTGTTCCATTAACAAGCATTCTAGATAGTTCTTCCTATTGGCAAATCTGGCAAATTATACCAACTCAACACCTTGGGTGTTCAGACAACTCATCGGCTCAAAATTATAATCTATGGATGCAAGAACCCCTGAGATTTTGTGCTTCATTGCCAGGCACCCTTGCAGACAGAAACTTCATAGGACTGAGGCCCAAGGTCACAACAGCAGGCTACTAGCAGAACTAAGTCTCAGAACTCAGGTCTCCCAGACCTAGCTCAGGAATCCCCCTTAGCACACTGTCCCAGAGAACTCCGAATGGGACCAGCTGCATGAGAGACAAGGCAGCCCAGAAAGGGCAAGGATCTACTACCAGGAGACTGGGGAAGTCAAGGCCAGTCCTGGTCCTTCACACTAGCTTCCTGGGAAATAAGCCTCCTGGAGTCCTCAGTGGAGAAGCCATGGCCACATTTCTACCAAGGGACATGGGTAGAAGCAGGAAATCAGAAGATGTGGGGGCAAGGGTGGGTTGGGAGGGGACAGTTGGGTAGGTTGGGCCCTTAGGTCATCTAGACCACTCTCACCTGCTGCCTGAGCTCACTCCTGGCTTCTCCACACAGCCATACCTTGTGTATCTCCCAAGAGAAGAAAGCACCACAGGCCAAGCATGGTGGCTCACACCTGTGTTCCTAGAACATTAGGAAGCCCAGCTAGGTGCACTGCTTCAGCTCAGAAGTTTAAGAACAGCCTGAGCAACAGCGAGACACCCATCTCTACTTAAAAAAAAAAAAAAAAAATGAAAAACAGGCATTGGGGCAGCCACCTATAGTTCCAGCTATTCAGGAGGCTGAGGCAAGAAGACTGCTTAAGCCTAAGAGTTTGAGGTTGCTGTGAGCTATGATGTGGCCAGAGAACTCTACCCCGGGTTACAGAGTGAAACAATGTCTCAAAATTTAATAAAAGAACAAAGCACCACTGCCTGGCCACTTCTACCCATGGTGGTAGTATGTGCTATGATTGGTTGGGTGGGTTGAAGGCGTCTATACTGTGGTACCTGCACAGTGAGAGGGCAACCGGGAAGAGGAGTAGCACAGAAGGGGCACAATTACTTTATTTCCAGGGTATCATTTTGCTTTTTAGAAATATGCTTTTAACACATAAGCATAAGTAAAAAATTAAAAACATGTATATAGATAACAAAATTAGTACTAACCATGTATAATACGCATCCTTATTTTTCCCTCAAAAATGTGGGCCCAAGAGTGTGCATTATACACAGCAAAATATGGTCAGTTCTCAGACTGCCCCAGTTTACTACACAAGGCAGCTTTCAAACTACAATAAAGAAGAAACTCAAACATAGCTCAGGGTCTCAGCAAATTGAGTACAAACAGAATGAAGTCAGGAAGGCAAAGACAGCCAGAATTTGTAGGACAAAATAATAGAGGAAGGAGAAAGAAAGAATTCCACAGATCTTCAGAAGGCTTCTCTCTGTTTGAGTATTTATCAATCCATGCCTGAGAGAAAAGTACTCCAGGCAAGGGAAAAAGCTATTAGAAAGTAGTACGCTGCACAATTCCTACAGGTTACCAAAGATTGGAAATAGTTGTGTTCCCATCAGTCACAGTGAAAAGACTTTTTTTTTTATTTTTTATTTTGAGACAAAGTCTCACTATGTCACCCTTGGTAGAGTGCCGTCGCATCACAGCTCACAGCAACCTCAAACTCTTGGGCTTAAGCGATTCTCTTTCTTCAGACTCCCAAGTAGCCCAAAAATACAGGTGCCTGCCACAAAGACAGGCTATTTTTTGTTGCAGTTGTCATTGTTGTTTAGCTGGCCTGGGCCAGGTTCGAACCCACCACCCTCAGTATATAGGGCTAGCACCGTAACCACTGTGCTACAGGTGCCAAGCCATTGAAAGACTTTTTAACCGTCAGTTCATTAAGTGGACCACAAGAAGGTTCAAGGCTTAACATGGGATTACATTTCACCCTAGACTAGAAGAAAAGCTGCCCTAGAGCTACCTTGACAAAAGCTTAAAACTAAGTTTCAAAAACAACAAACGCTTCACAAGTAACTTAACCACATACAAGAAAAAGTCCACCATTCTTTAAAGGAATACCACAAATCCAACAATCACCAAGATAAAATTCATAAGATCCAGCATCCAAGCAAAAATAATCAAGCATGCAAAGACATAAAAACATAATCCAAAAGCAAGAGAAAAAATTGATGCCTTCAATAATGGTATTAGAGAATTCAGGACAGCTATTCTAAATATTTAAAAGAATACTCAAGAATACATAATGGAAAGAAAATAAAGATTTAAAAAACAAAATGTAAGGGTGGTGCCTGTGGCTCAAGGAGTAGGGCGCCGGCCTCATATACCACAAGTGGCAGGTTCAAACCTAACCCCAGCCAAAAACTGCAAAAAAAAAAAAAAAAGTAACTTCTATATGCGAATAATACAGTATCTGAAATGAAACATATAACTGGAAAGGATTAACATCAGATTAAACAGTGTAGGAAAAATTATCAGAAAACCTGAAACCACTTAAATTATTCAAAATGAAGCTGAATTATTTGCTTACCATAGCCTAAGATCCTTTAGTTGAAATACTCAGCTTTATAAATGAATATTATAGCATTTTCCAAATACTGCCTAATCAATATTATGTCCATCATCCTGTATCATTAGCAATTTTCACCAGTGAAATAAGACATTTTTTTAAATGAAAAAAAAAAAAATGACTGTGGGCTTTAATACAGTCGATAGACATCTTCCATAATAAGCATCATGATTTCTAAGAATTAATTACCTTTGCTTTACTTCAATATGAAAACTATGCTCTAAAACATGTGCCCTGATGATAGAATTAAATTAATCTTCAGAATTTCTCACAGAAACACAAATAATAAGTCTTAAACATATGATAATTTTCTTTAAGCATTTTCCTCTCTGACAAATACTAATGGGATATTTGTATTTTAGAGAAGTTATTTTTCAGAACTACTTTTAAAATATTTAAATTCTTTAATTAAAACTAACATTGCACTTTGTTGAGCCCAGTACTTTTTGGTACTTTTTGTCGTCTTCAGTTATGAAAGCTTGGAAAGGGAGAGCTTGTCTAGGAAACAATACAAAGGATAATAAAATTTGATAATTACATATATCTATGATTCTTAAGCAAAGTAGAAAGCATTTGAATATACATTAAATTATTATTAATACCATTTTGTATACCTAAAATATTTCATGATGAAATCCACGTAACAGTGGAGATGATGCCACAAAATAAGCTCTCATAAACTGCTGCTAGCTACCTATTATATGGGTTCTATAAGTTCATTTAAAATTCTAAACTTGGACTCAAGATTTTTGACATTCACCACTGCAATATCTCTAATAGTAAAAATTAGATACTGTAAATACTAAAATAATGAGTGATATAATTTGAGTAATAAAAATATAATACCAAAATAATGAGTAATATAATTTAATAAATTATGTTGAATTAATAAAGGAGAATATTATTCAGATATTAAAAAAGAAAACTTTCCAAGCAGGGGAAAAATAAGAAAATGCTATTGATATAGTAACACAATACAAAGATAGAATCCAATTTTTATAAAACAAAAACAAATCTCTTATTTGCACAGGAAAAATAGTGGGAAAAAATAGTATAAAAGTTTTTTTTTCACTTTTTAAAATTTCAGATTAAATTGAGGGTACAAACAATTAGGTTACAAAGTTTGCATCTGTAGGCATTTGTAGGGTCCCTGTTACACAGTTGGTTGTATCCCGAACCCAGGAGGCATGCAATATACCCTCATACTGTGCACACCAATCCCCCCTACCTCTTCCCTTCTTCCTCCTCCCCCCAACTTGAATTGAGTTTTTCTCATGTGGGTGTGTATTAGATTATCTATTGACTTCATATTACTATTGAATACACTGGATGCTTGCTCTTCCATTCTTGTGATGCTTTACTAAGAAGAACATATTTCAACTCCATCCAGGTTAAAACAAAAGATGGAAAGTCTCCATCTGTTTTATGGCTGAATAGTATTCTGTGGTATACATATACCATAGTTTATAAATTTATTCATGGGTTGATGGGCACTTAGGTTCTTTCCATATCTTGGCAATAATAAACTGATCTGTGATAAATAATTTGGTACAAATGTCCTTATGATAAAAAGATTTTTTTACTTCTGGATAGATACCTAGTAATGGCATTGTGGGAGCAAATGGAAGGTCTACTTTGAGTTCTTTGTGGTTCTCCATAATTCTTTCCAAAGAGGGTGTGTTAGTTTACAGTCTCACCAACAGTGTAAAAGTATGCCACCCTCTCCACATCCACACCAGCATCTGTAGCTTTGGGACTTTGTGATATGGGCTATTCTCACTGGGATTAGGGGATATCTCACAATGGATTATTATTATTATTATTATTATTATTATTATTTAAGACCTTTATTAACAGGTGCTTGCAGTTTATTAACTTTTTTGAAAAAATTAAAGTTGTAAACTTTTATTACAAATTAAAAATTAAGTTCTTAAAAATTACAACTTGACCAGATACAAAACAATTTTAAAATCTTTGAAGGCATACTGAGAAAAACAGGCTTTAAAAAAAAAAATATATTTGTGATTATCAAAAAAGATGTCTTTAGGTAAAAACAAAAAAATACCCATGCTGGGTGGCTCCTGTGGCTCAGTGAGTAGGGCACCGGCCCCATATACCAAGAGTGACGGGTTCAAAGCCAGCCCCGGCTGAACTGCAACCAAAAAATAGCCGGGCGTTGTGGCGGGTGCCTGTAGTCCCAGCTGCTCAGGAGGCTGAGGCAGGAGAATCGCAGAAGCCCAAGAGCTGGAGGTTGCTGTGAATCCTGTGACGTCATGGCACTCTACCGAGGGCGGTGAAGTGAGACTTTGTCTCTACAAAAAAAAAAAAAAAATACCCATGCTGCATAGATAATGCAGATAGTTCTAGTCATCTGGTCAATGGGCATAAAGCAAGCACTTAAAGTCTTCACCTCCAATCTTTTGTTCATTTCTTATTCATTTCATATTTCATATTTGTTTCTTCTTGTTGGATGACTAAACCGGATGATGGCAGAGATGGTAAGCCGGCATTTACTAAGCCCCACCATGCTCAGCCTCCAGAGCAGATGAATTCTCAGCTGGTGGACTGGCTGCCTTTGTGTCTTTGCCATCTTGTGGTTTAGAGTTTTCTGGGCATCTGAGTGGGTAATTAAAGTTGCAACGGTAGCCGGTACCCACGTTGAGGTGGCTGCTGACCTTGGGTCTCATCTCCATGATTCTCTTCATACTCTTCATTGCCGTCCTCTCTGGGCTGTCTTTGGCCAGGAGGACCCCTGTGGAATTGTGGTCTACAATCCTGATACATATTCTGTCTTGCTGGTCTACCTTATTCTCCTACACCCTGGTTATCAGCACCCTCCATTACTTCTCCCTGCACAGGAGGGTTGGAATACTGTGGTCACTGCCCATAGGGTTGCCGGATGTAATAAGGCAGGAACCTTCGCCTGCGGTAGGGCTGGCGTTGTTGGGCCTGGCCTTCAGGAGCACTTTCCAATTCCTTGGAAAGGAATTTTTCCGCTTCACTATTCTGGTAATTCTGCTGGTAATTGCATGGAGAACCCCTGCAACATGGATGGCACCTATAATGGTTATAGTCTGCTGTGTATTTACTTCCTTAAACTGGAATTCCACCAGGGTCTGTAACATTTGCTGCCTCTGCACCCTTTTCTCCTTTAACAACATTCAACTCCACAGTCTCTCCATCTCCTACACTGCGAAGGTACTTCCTGTGGTTATTCTTCTTTATGGCAGTCCGTTGTACAAATACATCTTCCTTGGTGTCATTCCTGTTGATGAAACCATATCCGTTTCTTACATCGAACCATTTTACTAGTCCCAAAATCTTCCTTGCGATGACCTTCTTGTCCCTGCAGGCAGATGCTGCCAGTAAGAGGCCACCTGGGCCACAGCTCCCTGTACTGCTGCCTGGCTTGGCAATGCTGAGGGCAGGAGTGGCAGGGAGCTGCTGGGTCTCCGCCTCACCGCTCATGGTTGCAGTGATGATGATGGTGCCCCAAAGTGGCAGCTATTGCTCCTCCCAACAGATGATGGTAACTAGGCCAGTGGCAGGGGTGAGGCTGCTTGGGGCATTTTTTCATGTTTGTTGGCCATTTGTCTTCCTCAGAGAAGTTTCTGTTCATGTCTTTTACCCCGTGATAGATGAGGTTGTTTGCTCTTTTCTGTTGATTAATTTGAGTTCTCTGTAGATCCTAGTTATCAATCCTTTGTCAGATTTGTAACATGCATATATCCTTTCCCATTCTAAAGGTTGTCTATTTGCTTTAATTACTGCGTCCCCTTAGCTATGCAGAAGCTTTTCAGCTTAATTAAGTCCCATTTGTTTATTTTTCTTGTTCCAATTGCCAATGAAGTCTTCATAAAATCTTTCCCTAGGCTGACATCATCAAGAGTTTTTTCTATGCTTTCTTCTAGTATTTTAATAAACCCTTTGAAAATAAAAGCAATGTTTGTTTGTAGCCAGTTTCTAGCACAAGCGTGAACAAGTACCAGAAGTTAGTTGACTTTTGATTTCCTTTTGATTTACTCATGTTTGTGGCATACTATTTACTGCAATAAAATGTCTTTAGAAAATTAAAAACTACATACTTCATTTTGAAATATAAATAGTAAATGTATTCAAAATTTTTACAAGAAGACAAGTTGAAGCAGAAAATTCCATCTCTGGAAATCCCAAGGAATTCTTCATTTTCCAACAGAATTACTGGTTTACTTTAAGAATCCCCAACAAAGGAACATTTCACTAATTCTATTTGGACTTCAAAAGCATATAAATTTAATGCCAAAGCTTTCGCAAAATTCTAAGATTTAAATAGAAGATATGAAAAAACATACTGTAGGTTTAGTTTTAATACCAGATTTGTTTTTATCAGAATTCACTCAGACCTACAATCTTTTGAAAAATTAAGTGAAAAATTATAGATAGACTTGAAGTTTTTGCCTATCACTCTTGCTGTTTTAATGATTAACTTGCAACAGCAACGATGTTAGTAGGAATTCTGCTGAAATGGATGCATGAACCCTAATGCAGCTAATCCATAATGTCAATGGCAATTGAATCTATTTCATAGTAATAAAACCACACTTCTCTCACAATACAACTCACAATTCTATAAACCAATTGCTCCATCACGCCTGTCCACATGTGCAAGGGGAAGAATAACTCATTTTATCTTTTCATAATATTTTTCCCCATGTTAACAGTCACTCTTGAAAAGTATGACTTTCAAATCACTATTTTGAAATCACTATTAACATAAATATTGCATTTTAAAATAAAACTACTTCCATATTTTAATTATTAAAAAATGTTTAAAATTTGTTGAAAAGGTATTATAAAAATGTGGTATATATGTTAAAATAAATATTAATGTTTATATAATGATCTAAAAGTTCTAAAATAGCAAGATACATTTATCATTATCAAATAATAAGGTTCACTGATGATTCCAAGAAGTCCTTTTATTGGGGAAATTAACAATATACTTTAAAGATATTTCATAATCTCTTTTCCAAAATTAGTTATGAGTAATATCTACAGAAACTTAATTTAGCTTAAAGTGCAAGATGAGCATCTGAGATTATCTGTTGCCATGCTCATGTGCTATCATAAATCATATTGTATCAGGACCTCAATGTAAAACTTCAAAAAGTCCACTATTTTCCATTTCAACCAGAAGTTACTTTACACTTGACTGGTTCTTAAGCAAAATTAGATACTAGCTTTCACATGTTAGGTACATTTCTTATCTAGTAAATATAACTATATCTGAATATTAAAGGAAAATATAAATAATATTATCTTTGCTATGCAAATTAGAAATGCCTTTGGGATAGGAAAAGGCCTCCAGGTATTTTCAAGTAAGTGGATGAAGAAGTGTATTTCACGTGTAGTATACTTCCAACTACTTTAAATACTATTGATCTCAGCATTGTTTGTAATAATTATATCTAGTTCATTTTCCTTTGAAAACTTTATTTTTGATGATAAAATAAAAATTAACCAAAAGCATTGAAAGGAATAGGTACAATGCTATTGAATGGCCAAAGACTGTTAGTTTCTCATGTGAACATTTTAAAGTTATCATAATTGTACCTTTTTAATGTTTGTGAATATACTGAAATATTTATATGCCTTCTTTGCATTTTTTTTGAAAAAATAACCATCTGTTCAAAGTAATTTTTAATGTTACAGGATAGTTTTCTAAAGTCTATATATAGTAAAACACTACCATCCTACTCAATAAATCTTGGTAGTCATCATTTCTTCTGGTTTAGATTCTCCTTAATAACCTTATAAAATGATAAATTTATTAAAAGAATAAAGATCATTCTGTGATACCTCCAGGTGACAGAGTAGACATGTTTCATTCATGAGTACAATATGGTCTACATTCATATAGGATTTTTAAACTTACACTTTACTAAGTATAAACTTTTAATCTTCCCCCACAAAAGAATAACAAGTAAATGATAATACCTGATGACGAAACTTAAAGGTCCATACTTAACCACCAGAATCATTAGTAAATATAGACTTTGGAATACTAATGTCTACATACAGACACAGATAAGATACTTAGAACAAAAAGATCCTTTAGGAACTAATGACCTACGTTACTTGGCTTCCAAGTTAACCACTTCAATTTTATTGATGCTATAACCTATCCCATCTGGCCCTCTCTCATTCTCCCATTATAATTCACATTATTAATTATGTCTAAATGGATAAAACCCTTGGGAAGATATGTCAAATAAGTTTTCTCTCCTGAGCAAAATCCTAGCAATGAGCTATCTGGATGGTTGCTTCAATTTAGGACTCAACATAGTAGTGAAGAAACAGTAAAGACTGCTCCAGCAAAGAAGGAAAAGCACAGGGCTGGTTATTTGCTGCCTTCTCTGAAAGATGCAATCTTCATCTATCAAACTTTTTAAACCCTACTCTGAATAGTGAGTTCCAACAATGTCAAATTACCCACTTCTATTAACTTACCAAATACAATGGCAAAATATAAGTTTTTAAAAACATGGTCATCTTCCGTTCCCAGGAAAATGGATTAGAAATATTTTCTCTATTCTTCCTTCAAAGCACAACTAAAAACCCTTCATATTACATAAAAAACAAACATAAAAAACACAAAGGTAAAGGAGGAAAAGTATGGACTAGCTAGGAATCTTGGGACCTTGTTGCTACACAGCAATGATCTCCCCGAATTCTCTTTTGCCTCATTCTGCATCAGACATGGAATAAGAAAAGCTCACAACTTAGAAACATCAATAATACACAAAGGAAAGTACTCCAACAACAGTCTGCTCTTTCCAGCCAAAGGAACAGGAAAGGAGTAGTCTAGTAATACAAAAAACTTACAGGCATTAACCACTCTACTTTAGCCAAACATGGCAGGGGGAAATAAAGGTGGCCTTATCACCAACCACACCAGCAAAGGCTAAGTGAAGTTCCTAGACTTCAATCTCTGCAAGGATGTAAAGCGGTCCCAAATCTCCCCAAGCATTGCAGGCTAGTTTCAGAAAAGGACAAGTAGGGAGCCAGGGCTTTCACACTCACTAAGCTGTAGTGAGGCTACCCCCTTTCCTGGCTCCTGTTCTCTATTGGAACAGTGTCAAAGGAGGCCAGTGGGGAGAGTCACAACTCTGACCACTTCCCAACAGTGACTAGGCTCCCTATCCCCATGGTGTTAGTGAAAGCCACGAGGACAGCAAGCAGTAAAAAGGCACTCGTATTCCTCCCAGCCAGGGTGGTTATCAGTGAAGGCCTAAATACAGATCGGGAACATTCACACCTATATGTAGAGGGATAAGGAGCCCCTCTACATTCCTCAGGTGTCACCAGAGACCAAGAGGGGAATTAAATTTCTCTCCTGGCAATACAGAGAAAGGGCCAACTATTCCCCTAATAGAGTGGTATCACAAAAAGCCAGCTAAAATAGAAGGTTTAAATGAGATAGAGAGTTCACAATATAATACCACAAACATCCAGAGTCAATACAAAAATTACTCATCATACCAAGAACCAGGAATATCTCAAACTGAATTTAGGTGGGCTTTTTGGCTTTCTGTTTTGTTTGTTTTGTTTTTTCCTAGAGAATGGGTCTTGCTGTTGCCCAGGGTCGGAGTGCAGTGGTGCGCTTATAGCTTACTGCAATCTCTAATATCTGAGCTGAAGCAATTCTCCCACCTCGGCCCCCTAAGTAGCTGGGACTACAGGCATGCACCACTACTCTCTGTTGGTTTTTTATTTTGTATAGACAGAGATCTCCCTATGTTACCCAGGCTGGTCTAGAATTCCTGGCCTCAAGTAATCCTCCTGCCCCAGCCTCCCCAAGTGCTAGGATTATAGGAATGAGCCAAGGTAGCTGGACTCAAACTGAATTTTTAAAAAACTAACAGATGCCAACACAAAGATGACAGAGATTAGAATTTTACGACAATTTAAAGCAGTCATCACAAAAAGGTTTCTGTGAGCAGTTATGAAGACACAAGAAACAAATATTAAGCCTCCACAAAGAAACAAAGTTGAAGCAAAGGGATAGATGATATAAAGAAAAAACCAAATGCAAATCTTATAACTGAAAAGTATAAAGCCCAAAATAAATTGATGGTTACGTTCAACAGACAATAGAAAGGACAAAAGAGAACCAGAGAAAGAAAACAGAGAATAACAGAATTTATCCAATCTGAAGCACAGAGAAAACATACTTAAACTAAATGAATGGCACCACTCAAAGACCTACTATTTATTTCACTTTAGTCCAAGTAGAAGAAGACAAAGAAGAAGGTAATTAAATCTACAAAGAAACAATGGCTCACAAGTTTTCAGATTTGGCAAACGATGGAATCACAGATTCAAGAAACTGAGCAAAACCCTATCATGATAAATTCAAAGATGCCCACCCCAAGACACATTATAGTAAAACTTCTAAAATCTAAAGACCAAGGAAAAATCTTAAAAGCAGCAACAGAAATATCACATTGCCTATAAGGGAACAATGATTAAAATGACCACAGATATCTCACAATAAAACTAGATGGAAGGGGTACAACATTTTTCAAATATTGAAAGAATAATAAACCCAAGAATTCTATATCCAGTGAATATTATCTTTCAGGAATAAATGAAAAATCAAGACATTCAAAAAGAAAGGAAAACTAAAAGAATTTCTTGTCAGGATACCAACCATAAAAGAATAGCTAAAGCAAGTTTTCTAAAAAAAAAAAGAAATGATAAAAGTGGGAATGCTAGAATATTAATAAGAAAAAAATAACAGCAAAAATATGAATACAACAGACTTTCCTTGTCTTCTTCAATTTTCTAAATTAAGTATGATAATTGAAGCAAAAAGTATAATAATATCTTATGTAGTTCTAACTGTATACAGAAAAATGTTCGTGGTAATTATAAATGGGGGGAGGTAAAGGGAAATAGAAAGTAAGGTTTCTACATGTCACTTAAAGTAGTAAAACATAGATACTAAGTTATGTACATATAATGTAATACTTAGAGCAACCACTAAAAGAATTATCAAAAATATTCCATCAAAATACTATAGATAGGCTGGCCATGGTGGCTCACACCTATAATCCTAGCACTTTGGGACACTCAGGTGGGTAGACTGCTTAAGCTCAGGAGTTCAAGACCAGCCTGAGCAAGAGCAAGAAACTGTCTCTACCAAAAATAGAAAATCTATCTGGGCATAGTGGTGGACAGATTTGGTAAAACATGAGATGCAAAAACCAAATGCAAATGTTATAACTGAAAAGTATAAAGCCCAAAATAAATTGAGACCTGTAGTTCTAGCTATTCCAGAGGCTGAGGCAGAGAATATGTTGAGCCCAAGAGTTTGAGGTTGCTGTGAGTTATGATGACACCACAGCACTCTACCTAGGATGAAAAAGTGACACTCTGTTTCAAAAAAAAATTTTTAAAAAAATACTATAGTTAGGTGTGCTTTCATTGTGCCTAACAAGCACAATTTAAGGATATATGGAACACCTCCTAGTGGAGGAGCACAAATACAACTTGGACTTTACCTAACAAATGGAAACAATGCAACCTAATCATCTGTACCATCCTTACCTGAAATTTTAAAAAATACTATAGATACATAAAAATTGAATTCTAAAAGTTGTTTAAATAGACAATGAGGCAGAGTAAACAAAGACAGCAAACAGAAAAGCAAAAGCAAAATGGCTCACTTAAGAACTAACATATCAATAATTACACTGAATGTAAATAACCTAATAATACAAATTAAAAGAGATCAATGGCATAGATCTAAAAATATGCTGCAACTATATGATATCTAAGGGGAATTTATTTCAAATCTGACAATATGATAAATTAAGAAAGGAAAAAGATGTATCAAGAAATCTTTCTTTAAAACAAAAGTAGTAGTGAAGTTAACACTGGATAAAGTATGCTTTAAAGAAAATTAGCAGAGACAGTACATTATACAGTGGTGAGAAATCAATTTACCAATAAGACTTAATGATACTAAGTGTGTATGGGACAAACTTTAAAGTTCCAAAACATATACAAAAAAAAAAAATTGATAAATACCAGGAACAGTGTGTCACACCTGTAATCTTAGCAGTCTAGGAGGCCAAGGCTAGAGGATTGCTGAGCTGAGGTGCTGAGATAAGGTTGAGCAAGAAGAGACCCCACCTCTACTAAAAATAAAAACAGAAAAATTAGCCAGGTACAGTGGTGCACCTACAGTCCCAACTACTCGAGAGGCTGAGGCACAAAGAATGCTTAAGCTGAGGAATTTGAGGTTATAATGAGCTACAATGACACTGATGCCACTGTACCTCCACCCAGAGAGACAGGGCAAGACTCTTGACTCTTCTCTCAAAAGAAAAAAAAAAAAAAAAAAAAAAGTGAAAAATTACTGAAAACAGAAATAGATAGAACACTTACACTTGGAAATTTTAAAACCTCTTTCTCAATAAACTTGCAGAACTAGACAGTAAATCATTAAAATTATACAAGAGCTCAACAATAAAATCTTCCTCCAGAATGTAATCAACCTTTATAGAACATTCCACCAAACAGCAAAATAAAATACATATATATTCTTTTCAAATGCCCACAACTTTATATAAAGATAAACCATTATCTTGGACCATAAAACAAACCTTGACAAACTTAAAACAAATTAAATCAGTCCACAGGCACGAGAACTTAAAGAGCAAGAGGAAGTGAAAGGAAAATTAGGGCAAGGAAACAGATAAAAGAAATCACTCAAGAGGAAGAATCAGCAGAAAACTCCAGGCAACATGAAGAACCAGTCCAGAACAACCCCACCAAGGGACCATGAGGTAGCTACTGCAGAGGATTCCACCTATAAAGAAATGTTAGGAATGACAGAAAGGGAATTTAGAATACACATGTTAAAAACAATGAAAGAAATGATGGAAACAATGAAGGAAACTGCTAATAAAGTGGAAAATAACCAAAAGGAAATCCAAAAACAGAATCAAATAAGAGATGAACGATATGAAGAATATAAAAAGGATATAGCAGAGCTGAAGGAACTGAAACAGTCAATTAGGGAACTTAAAGATGCAATGGAAAGTATCAGCAACAGGTTAGACCATGCAGAAGAAAGAATTTCAGAGGTAGAAGACAAAGTTCTTGAGATAACTCAGATAGTAAAAGAGGCAGAAAAGAAGAGAGACAAAGAAGAACGTTCAATGTCAGAATTATGGGACTTTATGAAGCGTTCCAACATACGAGTTATAGGAATTCCAGAAGGGGAAGAAGAATGCCCCAGAGGAATGGAAGCCATACTAGAGAATATTATAAAAGAAAATTTCCCAAATATCACCAAAGATTCTGACACACTGCTTTCAGAGGGCTATAGGACCCCAGGTTGCCTCAACTCTAACCGAGCTTCTCCAAGACACATTGTGATGAACCTGTCCAAAGTCAAGACAAAAGCAAAGATTCTGCAAGCTGCCAGGAGTAAGCGCCAATTGACCTACAGGGGCAAATCCATCAGCGTGACCGCACACTTCTCTAATGAAACTTTCCAAGTAAGAAGACAATGGTCATCTACCTTTAATCTACTTAAACAGAACAATTTCCAGCCTAGAATTCTATACCCTGCTAAGCTAAGCTTCAAAATTGACGGAGAAATCAAATCATTTACGGATATACAAACATTGAGGAAATTCACCACAACAAGACCAGCTCTACAAGAAATACTTCAACCTGTTCTGCACACTGACCACCACAATGGATCAGCAGCAAAGTAAGAACTCACAAATTAAAGGACAGAACCTAACCTCCACACTCATGCAAAAGATGAAACTAAGCAATGGACTCTGACAAAATAAGACGAATAGAATACTACCACACTTATCAATTATCTCAATAAATGTTAATGGCTTGAATTCCCCACTGAAGAGACATAGATTGGCTGACTGGATTAAAAAACACAAGCCATCCATTTGCTGTCTGCAAGAAACACACCTGGCTTCAAAACACAAATTAAAGCTCCGAGTCAAGGGTTGGAAGACAATTTTTCAGACAAATGGAATTCAGAAGAAAAGAGGAGTTGTGATCTTATTTTCAGATACATGTGGATTTAAAGCAACTAAAGTCAAAAAAGACAAAGATGGTCACTTTATATGGGTCAAGGGAAAAATACAACAAGAAGACATTTCAATTCTAAGTATTTATGCACCCAATTTAAATGCTCCCAGATTCTTGCAACAGATCTTACTCAGTTTGAGCAATATGATATCTGATAATACCATCATAACAGGGGACTTCAACACTCCTCTTACAGAGCTGGACAGATCCTCTAAACAGAAATTAAACAAAGATATAAGAGATTTAAATGAGACCCTAGAACAACTGTGCTTGATAGATGCATACAGAACACTCCACCCCAAAGATAAAGAATATACATTCTTCTCATCACCCCATGGAACATTCTCCAAAATTGATCATATCCTGGGACACAAAACAAATATCAACAGAATCAAAAGAATGGAAATTTTACCTTGTATCTTCTCAGACCATAAGGCACTAAAGGTGGAACTCAACTCTAACAAAAACGCTCGACCCCGGGCGGCGCCTGTGGCTCAGTGAGTAGGGCGCCGGCCCCATATGCCGAGGGTGGCGGGTTCAAACCCAGCCCCGGCCAAACTGCAACCAAAAAATAGCCGGGCGTTGTGGCGGGCGCCTGTAGTCCCAGCTGCTCGGGAGGCTGAGGCAAAAGAATCGCGTAAGCCCAAGAGTTAAAAGGTTGCTGTGAGCCGTGTGATGCCACTGCACTCTACCTGAGGGCGGTACAGTGAGACTCTGTCTCTACAAAAAAAAAAACGCTCGACCCCACCCAAAGGCATGGAAATTAAACAATCTTGTGTTGAATAACAGATGGATGCAGGAAGAAATAAAACAGGAAATCATTAATTTCCTTGAGCATAACAACAATGAAGACACAAGCTACCAAAACCTGTGGGATACTGCAAAAGCAGTTTTGAGAGGAAAAGTCATCAATTTAGATGCCTACATTCGAAAAACAGAAAGAGAGTGCATCGACAATCTCACAAGAGATCTTATGGAATTGGAAAAAGAAGAACAATCTAAGCCTAAACTCTGTAGAAGAAAAGAAATCTCCAAAATCAAATCAGAGATCAATGAAATTGAAAACAAAAGAATCATTCAGAAAATTAATGAAACAAGGAGTTGGTTTTTTGAAAAAATAAATAAAATAGATAAACCACTGGCCAGACTAACGAGGAATAGAAAAGTAAAATCTCTAGTAACCTCAATCAGAAATGATAAAGGGGAAATAACAACTGATCCCACAGAGATACAAGAGATCATCTTTGAATACTACCAGAAACTCTATGCCCAGAAATTTGACAATGTGAAGGAAATGGATCAATATTTGGAATCACACCCTCTCCCTAGACTCAGCCAGGAAGAAATGGGGCTCCTGAACAGACCAATTTCAAGCACTGAGATGAAAGAAACAATAAAAAATCTTCCAACCAAAAAAGGCCCTGGTCCAGATGGCTTCACTCCAGAATTCTATCAAACCTTCAAGGAAGAGCTTATTCCTGTACTGCAGAAATTATTCCAAAAAATTGAGGAAGAAGGAATCTTCCCCAACACATTCTATGAAGCAAACATCAACTTGATACCAAAACCAGGAAAAGACCCAAACAAAAAGGAGAATTTCAGACCAATCTCACTCATGAATATAGATGCAAAAATTCTCAACAAAATCCTAGCCAATAGATTACAGCTTATCATCAAAAAAGTCATTCATCATGATCTAGTAGGCTTCATCCCAGGGATGCAAGGCTGGTTTAACATACGCAAGTCCATAAACGTTATCCACCATATTAACAGAGGCAAAAATAAAGACCAAATGATCCTCTCAATAGATGGCAGAAAAAGCATTTGATAAAATCCAGCCTCCTTTTCTAATTAGAACACTGAAGAGTATAGGCATAGGTGGCACATTTCTAAAACGGATTGAAGCTATCTATGACAAACCCACAGCCAATATTTTACTGAATGGAGTAAAACTCAAAGCTTTTCCTCTTAGAACTGGAACCAGACAAGGTTGTCCTCTGTCACCTTTACTATTCAACATAGTGCTGGAAGTTCTAGCCAATACAATTAGGCAAGACAAGGAAATAAAGGGAATCCAAATGAGAGCAGAGGAGGTCAAACTCTCCCTCTTTGCTGACGACATGATCTTATACTTAGAGAACCCCAAAGACTCATCCACAAGACTCCTAGAAGTCATCAAAAAATACAGTAATGTTTCAGGATATAAAATCAATGTCCACAAGTCAGTAGCCTTTGTGTACACAAATAACAGTCAAGATGAGAAGCTAATTAAGGACACAACTCCCTTCACCATAGTTTCAAAGAAAATGAAATACCTAGGAATATACCTAACGAAGGAGGTGAATGACCTCTATAAAGAAAACTATGAAATCCTCAGAAAGGAAATAGCAGAGGATATTAACAAATGGAAGAACATACCATGCTCACGGACGGGAAGAATCAACATTGTTAAAATGTCTACACTTCCCAAAGCAATCTACCTATTCAATGCCATTCCTATCAAAATACCAACATCGTACTTTCAAGATTTGGAAATAATGATTCTGCGTTTTGTATGGAACCGGAAAAAAACTCGTATAGCTAAGGCACTTCTTAGTAATAAAAATAAAGCTGGGGGCATCAACATACCAGATTTTAGTCTGTCCTACAAAGCCATAGTGGTCAAGACAGCATGGTACTGGCACAAAAACAGAGACACAGACACTTGGAATCGAATTGAAAACCAAGAAATGAAACTAACATCTTACAACCACCTAATCTTCGATAAACCAAACAAGAACTTACCTTAGGGGAAAGACTCCCTATTCAATAAATGGTGTTGGGAGAACTGGATGTCTACATGTAAAAGACTGAAACTGGACCCACACCTTTCCCCACTCAGAAAAATTGATTCAAGATGGATAAAGGACTTAAATTTAAGGCATGAAACAATAAAAATCCTCAAAGAAAGCATAGGAAAAACACTGGAAGATATTGGCCTGGGGAAAGACTTCATGAAGAAGACTGCCATGGCAATTGCAGCAACAAAAAAAAATAAACAAATGGGACTTCATTTCAGAAGCTGAAAAGCTTCTGTACAGCTAAGGAGACAATAACCAAAGCAAAGAGACAACCTGCACAATGGGAAAGGATATTTGCATATTTTCAATCAGACAAAAGCTTGTTAACTAGGATCTATAGAGAACTCAAATTAATCCACATGAAAAAAGCCAACAATCCCATAGATCAATGGGCAAGAGACATGAATAGAACTTTCTCTAAAGATGACAGACAAATGGCTAACAAACACATGAAAAAATGTTCATCATCTCTATATATTAGAGAAATGCAAATCAAAACAACCCTGAGATATCATCTAACCCCAGTGAGAATGGCCCACATCACAAAAACTCAAAACTGCTGATGCTGGCGTGGATGTGGAGAGAAGGGAACACTTTTACACTGCTGGTGGGACTGCAAACTAGTACAACCTTTCTGGAAGGAAGTATGGAGAAACCTCAAAGCACTCAAGCTAGACCTCCCATTTGATCCTGCAATCCCATTACTGGGCATCTACCCAGAAGGAAAGAAATCCTTTTATCATAAGGACACTTGTACTAGACTGTTTATTGCAGCTTAATTTACAATCGCCAAAATGTGGAAACAGCCTAAATGCCCACCAACCCAGGAATGGATTAACAAGCTGTGGTATATGTATACCATGGAATACTATTCAGCCGTTAAAAAAAATGGAGACTTTACATCCTTCGTATTAACCTGAATCGAAGTGGAAGACATTATTCTTAGTAAAGCATGGAGAAGCATGAATCCTATGTACTCAATTTTGATATGAGGACAATTAATGACAATTAAGGTTATGGCGGGGGGGGGAAGCAGAAAGAGGGACGAGGGAGGGGCGGGGGCCTTGGTGTGTGTCACACTTTATGGGGGCAAGACATGATTGCAAGAGGGACTTTACCTAACAATTGCAATCAGTGTAACCTGGCTTATTGTACCCTCAACAATCCCCAACAATAAAAAATAAATAAATAAATAAATTAAATCACAGAGTACATTCGCTGATCATATGTAGTCAAACTAAAACTTAATAAGAGAAAGACAACAGAAAAATCTCCAAATACTTGAAAATTCTATAACACACTTTTATGTTATTCTTGATCAGACAGAAAATCTCAGAGGAAATTTAAAAACACACAGAACTGAATAAAAATTAAAATAAAATATATCAAAATATGGGGGATGAAGTTAAAGCAGATGACAGGGAAACTTATACAACTGTGTACATTACAAAAGAGAGGCAAATGTAAAAATCAATAATCTATACTTCTACCTCAAGAAATTAAAAAAAGACCTAGAGATAAAAAAAAATGAAGAACAGAAATCAATGAAGAAACAGAAAAACAGAGAAAATCAAACAAATAACAAACTTTTCAACAACTCAACACACTTAGAAAACTTCCAGCCAAGACTGTCAAAGAGAAAAAAGAGAGAAGACAACAACTTGCCAATATCAAGAATGAAAACAGACTAGCACTGAAAACATGGGAACTATAATAAGGGAAAAGTGTAAACAACTCTACAGACATAAATTTGACAACTTCAAACAAAATGACCAGTTCCTCACAATGAAAAAACCAGCACACTCCCAGTAAAATAGATAATCAGATATTCCTATAACTAATCAGAAATGAAACAGATAATCAGATATTCCTATAACGATTAAAGAACTGAAGTGGTGGCTTGGCGCCTGTACCTCAAAGCGGCTAAAGCGCCAGCCACATACACCACAGCTGGCAAGTCTGAATCTGGCCCAGGCCTGCCAAACAACAATGACAACTACAAGCAAAAAAATACCTGGGCGTTGTGGCAGGCACCTGTAGTCCCAGCTACCTGGGAGGCTGAGGCAAGAGAATCACTTAAGCCCAGGAGTTGGAGGTTGCTGTGAGCTGTGATGCCACCACACTCTACCCAGGGTGACAGCTTAAGGCTCTGTCTCAAAAAAAAAAAAAAAAAAAAAAGAACTGACGTAGTAATTTTAAACACACACACCCCCCCCAAAAACCTGCAAAACTGAAATAATTTCACTGGAGAATTCTACCAAATTGTTTACAGAAGAATAATAACAACTTTACACAATTTGTTCCAGAAAATAGAAGAGAAAGAAGCACTTCTCAATTCATCTTATGAAGCTATATTTATCTAAATATGAAAAACAGACAATACAATTAAAAAACCCAAAATATTAATAAAAAATCCTTAATAAAATATAAGCAAATAGCATTTAGCAATATATAATTAATTGTACAGAACTTGTATGCTGAAAAGTACAAAATCAAAGATCGAACGGAGAAACAAATCGTATCCCTGGACTAGGAAGAATCTTCATAGTAAATAAATCTACTCTGCCCAAATTGACATCCAGATTCAACACAAATTTTATCAAAATCTGAGTAAGATTTTTTTAAAAGTTAAGAGATAAAATTCTTCTAAACTTCAAATGGAAAAGCATAAAATTAAAATAGCCACACTATTGAAAAGGAAGAGAAAGTCAAGAGAAATCACTCTACCCCATTTCAATATGTGTTATATAGCTACAGTAATCCTGGTATTGTGCTTTTGACAAAAGGATAGGCACATAAATCAACAAATGGAACAAAACAGATAATCAAGAAATATATCCATGGGATGGCGCCTCAAAGGAGTAGGGCGCCAGCCCCATATGCCAGAGGTGGCAGGTTCAAACCCAGCCCTGGCCAGAAACTGCAAAAAAAAAAAAAGAAGAAGAAGAAATACATCCATGCAAATGCAAATATTCCCAAATAATTTTAGACAAAGATGCAAAATATTTCAAGGGATGAGATCAGCATTTTTTTATTTGTTTGTTTTTTTTTAAGAGATGGGATGTTGCTCTGCAGTCTAGGCTGGAGTGCAGTAGCATCTTCATAGCTCACTGCAGCCTCAAACTCCTGGGCTGAAGCAACCCTCTTGCCTCAGCCTCCCAAAGTGCTAGGATTACAAGCATGGGAACCCATGTCTGACTGAGAACAGCATTTTTAAAAATCTGTTCTAGAACAATTAGATATCCACAGGAAAACAATAATAATAATAACCCTGAGCTCCTTACATCTCTTCTTACACAAAAATTAATTAAAAATAAATCATGCAGCCAGGCACAGAGGCTCAGACCTATAATACCCAGACTTTGGGAAATCAAGGTGGGAGGATCACTTGAGGCCAGGAGCTCAAGACCAGCATGGGTAACATAGCCAGGTCTCATCTCTACAAAAGATAAAAAAAAAAAAAAAAAACAGGCAGGCATGGAGGCACATTCCTATAATCCTAGCTACTGAAGAGGATAAGGCAAGAGAAATTACTTGAGCCCAGGAGTTGGAGGCTACAGTGAGCTGTGACTATACCACCGCACTCCAACCTGGACAACAGAACAAGATCCTATCTCAAATTTTTAAAAAGGATCATGGACGTAAGCATAGAACATGAATCAATAAAACTTTTATTTAAAAAAAAAATAAGAGAAAATCTTCAGGATCTAGGGCAAGGAAAAAACTTAAAATTGGTCCTCATCCAACTTTTACATTTTGCTCTACCAAAGACCCAGTTTAAAAGATGAAATATAAGCTATAGAGAAAATACATGCAAGCCACATAATTCAGAAGACGAGTAGCCAGAATACAAAAAGAACTTTCAAAATTCAACAATAATTTTTTAAAATACAGAGAGGAAACAGGCAAAAGACAAGAACAGACATTTCATCAAAGAACAGATGGCAAATGAGCACAAGAAAAGATGTTGAAGATCATTCGCCATGAGGGAAATGTAAATTAAAACTACAATGACTATAGTTGCAGCTACTCAGGAGGCTGATTGAGTTTGAGGCCATTCCAGCAAACATAGCCAGACCCTGTGATCTCTATAAAAGAAAAGAAAAAAAAATTAGCAGATTGTCATGGTTCATCCCTGTATTCCCAGCTATCAAGAAGCTAAGGTTGGGAGATGGCTTGAGGCTAGGAGTTTGGAGCAGCCTGGGATATATTTATCAAGCCAAGAATGAATGAATTAATTAATGCATGCATGCTACAATGAAGTATAACTACACCAAAAGAATGGCTAAAAGAAAACATAATGACAACACCAAATGCTGGTGCATATATAGATAAACTGGATCCCTCATATATTGTTGGGGAGAATGTAAAATGGTAAAGACACTCTGAAAAATAGTTTGGTAATTTCTTTATAAACAAAAAATAGAACTAGCATATGAGCCAGCAATTAACACTCCTAACCATATATCCCAGATAAATGAAAACTTTTCTTCACACCAAAAAAATGTGAGCACAAATGTTCATAGCAGCTAATTCATAGGAGTCAAAAATTGTAAACTGTGGTACATCCATACCATGAGACAGTCTTAAGCAATAAAAATAAAATAGTGATAGATGAAAAAAAAAACAGGAAGGATATCCAAAGAATTATACTGAATGAAAAGTCTACTACACCCAAAAGTTACATATTGTCTGATTCCAATTTGGAAATGACAAAATTATAAAAATGGAGAACAAATTAGTTAACTGCCAGGAGTTCCAGGCAAGGTGGGATTTGCTGGGTAGGGGCAGAAGTGAGTGGGGCTATAAAAGGGATTTCTGCGGTAAGGGAATTGTTCTGCATCTACTGTACCTGTGTCAGTATCCTGGCTTCACACTGCACTATATAGTTTTATAAGATGTCACCACTGGGTAGAAATGACTAAAGGGCTAAAAGGCATACCAAATCTCTCTGGATTATTTCTTACAACTGCATGTGAATCTACAATTATCTGAAAATGAAAATTTTAAATTTTTTTAAGAAAAGGTATCTATGACTTCTTAAAACTCATTTACCCAAAAATCAATTGAAAGTACCCTCTGAGTCATCCACTAGTCTTCTCCATCAACGAAGTATCTTTGTCTATCTGTTTTGATGAGAAGGAAGCAAATTTTTAACTTAATTACTATGAATCACTGTTATAATTCAATACTTAAGAAAAAGTATGTCAAGAATAAAGAATGTTTACAATTTTCAATATTATAATTTCAGCCACCCACAGATATCCCCATATGCTCATGCTCAAGAATAATAAGCATCCATGTGCACTTTTGTAATACTCTTATTTTAAAACTACTGAAGAGAAAATAAAGTTTGTATTTCCTAAAAACTGGTAACATTTGTTATCTTGTATGTTGTATCTTGTATCTCTTATAATTGTAAAAGTCAAACATGACTTGAGTACTATAATTTTAATACAGTTTGTCCTTTCTTAAACTATGTATACATTTTTTGGCAGCCTCTGTATAAAATGTATAACATTATTATTTTGAAGGACAAATCCATCTTCATAATATTGATGATTAAGGAAATTTATACTTTAATTTGTTTATTATTCATCGGTCAGGTTAGAAGACACTAAATTTTCAGTGAGATAATTTATATTGAAATTAAAGTAATAATCTGCACAAATATTGGGTGTTATTCATCACTACAACTAAAAACTTCATACTAATAATGTTTAGGTTGCACTCAGCATTAATGGCTTTCTACAAAATGATGAGGGACACACTATTAGTACTTTTTGACACCAACTTCTTTAAAATTAATATTACTGGTCTTCACTGATGCTAAAGCCATTAACTTTCGTTTTCTCTGTAAAAATCTATAGAAATCTTCCAAAAGGCTATAAACATCAGCTTTTGCAAAATTCTAAAAGCTTTTCCCTTGGGTGTCCAAGGGTTATTCCCTTATACTGTAAGATCTCAAAGATGAAACATCAGCATAAACAAATATGATATTAATCATGTTGGAAGCCTTGATATAAAGGCTTGTCAGATCAAATAGTTCATAGAAGGAATATGTATAAACTTACAACTGGACTTAGCAATGACTACACTGAATTCTAGATGTTTATGTTTAATCTATTTTTTAAAATGTAGTCAATCCTTGAATAATATCCAGAAAACAAACAGGACAATTCATAGAAAGACATTAGGCATCTGAACATTTTATAATTATAAAAATATATGATTTAAAGGCAATATGCACCAAGATGCCAAAGTAGCAAATGCCAGCCTCCCACAAAAATATAATTAGAAAGCTATCCATAAACAAAGTAGGCCTACGAGTGCTCAAGAATCCAATTAAGAACCTATAGTACAACAGTGGAACGAAAATTGGTGAAAAACTACACAAAACAGATGTCTAAGGGAGATCAGCATATGTAAGATGGCTGAAGACAGCCAGGAACAAAGAAGTAGTACAGGCAATTAGTATTGGCCACATGACAGATATTACCATGGTCTCCAGTAGCCTACTCTGGTAGCCTTTACTGTTGAGTTCCTTAACAGCTCCAGAAGCAGCAGCAGAAGCCTCTCTGCAGTTTTGTCCCATTATTGTTTGTAGTTGGGAACCCCAGCAACCTGTTCCTCGGAGACACTAGAAGCTTCTGCCACTGAGATAACTAACAACCCCTACGACCAGAGAGACAAGGGCTACCACCTTCCAACCCCACACATGTAACAGATCCAGGGGCTGCAGCTGCATACCCACAATCCAAACCCCGCTCCACAGCCAACCCAGGAATATTCATGCCTCAAATATTGGAGACATCAACCCAGCAGGCTCCCTTGTGCCCAAATCCTGCAGCTACTGTTCTCTTTGCATACATTTGCACTATACCATGGCTCCATTAGCTAGTCTACATGTGCCTGCACCTGGGACACCAGAGACACACATAAGAGGAGTAACCCTGTCCTGAAATCTACAGAAGCTTTCACTTTGTGTACTCCCACACTTTGGACCCTGGCTCTCTGGCTGCTCCACAAGCAGCCACGTCTCATACACTATTACCAAACTGGTAAGGATGCCGGCACGCTGGCCACCCCTGGCTACCCGTGACTCCACAGTCCTTCTACACATGCCTGAGTTCCAGACATCAGTTCCATAGCCACTCCACAGGTACTATGCATCAGACACCAGTGCCACTAACAAGCAAGCATCCCCACAAGCTGGAGCTAGCATCAAGAGGGATACCCTCAACCACAACTGCCTGCATAATAGAAAAAGAGACTATAGGAACCTCAGTAGCCATGGCAACCAAAGAAGCCCAAGCCCTTGGCTACTGCTGAGGATGACCGGCAACACACACACACACACACACAGCCTTGGCTGCCGAAGACTGCTACAATCTTAGCTGATAATGATTTCAGCTGAAAAAACTGCAGCATCTATACCACTAGAGCCATTCATACGGCTAACACCACTGTACAACTGCACACCACCAAGCCAGCAGTCTCTCATCTAGTGGGTGAAGGTCTTTACCCACTGAAACCAGTCCACAAAGTCTAGACATTTCTACTCCCATCAAATGCACAGACATCAATGCAAGACAAAAAGAAATACAAGAAAAAAAAAAAGACACCTCCCCCCCCAAAAAAGCCCCCAGTTATGTTGCAATAAATAATTCCAAAGAAATGGAGATTTTTGAATTGCCAAAGAATTCAAAATACAGTCATGTGTCACTTAACAAAGGGGATACTCCATGCTGAGAAATGCATTATTAGGTGATTTTTGTCCTTGGACAACCATCACAGAGTAAACTAACACAAAATTAGATGGTAGAGCCTACTGGACCCCTAGGTTGTATGGTATAGCTCATTGTTCCTGGCTATAAATCTGCATAACATGTTACTGTACTGAAGACTGAAGGCAAATGTAACATGATGTAAAGTATCTGTGTCTAAACATATTTGTACACAGAAAATTTGCAAGAAAATACAATAGTATCACCTTATGGAACCACCATCTTCTATGTGCTCTGTCATTGACCAAAATGTTGTCATGTGGGGCATGACTGCAACTGCTTTAACAAAGCTCACCAAGCTACAAGAGAACACAGGTGGACTATTCGATGATATCAATGGAAAAAGTACATAAATAAGAATAAAAAAGAACTAAACAGAAATTCTGGAGCTGAAGTATACAGTGATGAAATAAAAAATGAAATAGAGAGTGTCAATAGCAGATTAATCAAGCAAAGAATCTGCATATTTAAAAAGACATAATTTAAAACTACCCAGATAAAGGAACAAAAAGTAAAAAAAAAAAAAATTAAAATTAAAGAAAGCCTATGAAACTTACAAGACACCATCAAGAAAACTGGTTCTTGCCATTTTTACTCAAAATACTATTAATATTAGAAGTCCTGGCCAGAACAATTAGGTAAGAAAAAGAAATAAAGGGCATCCAAATCAGAGAAGAATTAGTAAAATTGTCTATTTACAGATGAAAATGTTTTGTACAGAAAACCCTACAGACTCCCTTCCAAAAAAAAAAAAAAAACTGTTAAAACTAATAAACAAATTCAGAAAAATTTCAGGATGGCATATAAAAAGCAAACATGCTTTTGTACATTAAAAATGAACTTTCTAAAAAACATTTATACAAAAAATCCCATTTACAACAGCATCAAAAAGAATAAAATGCTTAGGAATGAATTTAACCAACACCTACAACTGAGAACTGTAAAACTGATGAACAAAATAAAAGAAGACACAAATAACTTGAAAAATACATGTATCTCATGTTCATAGATCGGAAGGAACTTACTTTTCCATGCCTTACTACTCAAAGCAGTAAGATTTAATACAATCCCTGTCAAAATTTAATGGTATTTTTCACAGAAATAAAAATAAATCACAAAACTCATAGAGAACAAAAACAGTTAAATCTTGTGGAAGAAGAACAAATCCAGAGGCATCACACTTTCTTAACTTCAAATTCATTTACAAAGCTATAGTAATCAAAACAACATGGTACTGGCATAAACAAAGACACACAGCCCAATGGAACAAAAGAGAGAACCCAAACCCAAACATAAACAGTCAACTAGTTTCAACAAAGATCCCGAGAACACACAATGTAGAAAGGATAGTCTCTTCAATAAGTAATGTTGGGAAAACTGGATATCTACATGTAGAAGAATGAAATTGAACCCTTTCCTTATACCATACACAAAAATCAACTCAAAATGGATTAAAAGCTAAACCGTAAGACCTGAAACTATGAAACTACAAAAACAAAAAACATTGGGGAAAAGCCCCTTCACAGTGGTCTTCACAATGATTTAGAATCTCTAGTTTAATATTTAATTTCAAGTTATACTCCAGAGTTAGGGCCAAATTCAACAATTCAAAAGAATGTACCAGTAATATTTGAAGCAATCAAAAGAGACTCCAGATATTCACAAGGTTGTCATTATGTTCTACCAGTTAGGATTACTTAAGATTTTTAAGCTACTCAATGAAAACTGAATGTCAGACTATGGCAGTGAACAAACTTTCCATAAACCCCTGCCTCAATAGTTTGAGGCTGACTTGATCTTTTAATAAAACTATCATCCTCACTTAGAACCAACACAAAACCTCACAACTGATCAACCCACCCCACTGCACCCTATTCCTGATCATAACCCTTATTCAATAGGGCCATTGACCACTAAGGTTTCAAATAAAGAAACCAAAACAGGAAAAAGGTTTTTACTGGACATGGTATATGAAGTATAATAAGATACTCGTGGTCAATAAACGTTGCCACATAGGATATTTATTGAACAAGCAACTTAGGAGTACTCAGAATAATAAATGGCCTCAAAATATGCTATGCTAACTTGTATACAACTTCAAAATGTATGGAAGATGGGCTCAGCATCCACAGCACAGTGGTTTCGGTGTTAGCCACATGCACCAAGGCTGGCGTATTCGAACCCAGCCTGGGCCAGCTAAATGACAATGACAACTGCAACAAAAAAATAGCCAGGCACTGTGGCGGGGACCTGTAGTTCAGGTTACTTGGGATGCTGAGAGTCAAGAGAATTGCTTAAGCCCAAGAGTTTGAAGTTGCTGTGAGCTGTGATGCCACAGCACTCTACTGAAGGTGACATAGTGAGACTTTGTCTCTAAAAAAAAAAAAAAAAAAATTATGAACGATCACGTACAGAATCACTATGAATACTCACATATCTTTATTTAATCCCTATTATCCAAGTTACATATGATACTTTGTCAACTTAAACACAGTTATAAAATGTAACAAAAAGAACAGTTCCTAGCACCACCCATAAATGTCCTCTTTAAGTCATAGATATATATTTCTTAAACTTAATATCCTCCCAATATAGATAGCCCTTGGATCTGAATGTGCACAGAAACAAATTCGGATATAATTTCTTTCACGTGTATGTGTGAGGGCTTGTATTCCTAGCTATCCGAACTTTTGCTGCTTGCTATCCAACATATACAATCAAAATAAATGCCAAAAATTCAATCTTCCTCTTTATCTGATTTCACTATTCATCCTCAATAATAAACAGGTTTGAATAGGAAAAAATACTGGATACATTTTACTAGTATCTTCCTGCCTCTCATCATACCAAAAGAGCTTTCAGTGCTGGGGTCATTCTCCCAGAGTGTGACATGTGTAGTCCTGCCAGGCTGCCCTATACTTTCCCAAAGTAAAGAGGACACTGGAGTACCTGCATACTTGCTAAGGATCCCCAATCTGTCAGTTTACCCCAAAGTACACTATTCTGGCAGTGAAGGGGAGTATACTGTCTGATGCTTGTTTACATGACAGGTATAAATCCCAAATTTTAGTTTAGCTTTTTATATAATGTTTACAATGTATGGTTCATAGCTGAGCAACACAGTGTAATATGTTTCCATTTCATTTAGTATGTAACCTTTTCTTTCTTCTGGATCTAAAACTTGCATCATTCTCTGCTATCAATGACCACACTGTTCACACAACTGAATAAATATTATTGTGAAGATATATATGCAACTTCATTACAGAACTTTTCATTCATTGCCAACTGTAAAAGTCAGAGCAGAAAATGTGTTGCTTGCTCTCTAGTGCCCCTATAAATACCTTTAGAGTATTCTTTCTTTTAGGTTGTATCAGGATTTAAATAGCATTATGCACTTTCCCTTCCTTTTACCATTAAACACATGCCTGATAAGAGAAGCAGAAATTTATGCTGACCTTTCAGCCCATGAATTGTGCATAGATCTCAAAGGAAAATCAGTATAGATTTCTTCTCTAATCTTTCATGTGAAAGGTAAGAGGTAATAACAGAGTTGAGAAATAGGACACCGGAAAGAATTTTTTAAAAGTAGATTCTTTTACAACAGGGAAGTTCAAGGGACTTACACATTCCCCCCACAATCAATACAGCATCACATATGGCATCCTGCAAGGTAGTGAAGGTATAGTGGTTGTACTAATTAATTAGATGAAATGAAATGTTAATGAAACTTTTTCATTTTTAAAAAAATTAACATTGTTACTTTTAGTTCCTCACTATTTATCACTAATCCTTTCCAGAATTCTCAAAAGAAGTATAAAAATGCCTTTCTCAAACACATTAAATTATCAGTACCAATTTTTTCATAAAGTCATCTAAAACAATTGATCTGTCTTCCTGCTGTGTTGTAAACAACTTGTAACCAGGACTTCTTGGATTATCATCTTCATCTTGAAAAATCTTCATATTCCTCATGTGTTAGATCTCACATTTCCTCAATCCCAAATTTTTATGTTTTTTAGTTTATTCTTCATTTTGGTGTTACACATTTTCCAGTGGTCTCTTAAGGATGTGTTCATGGGAGAGAGATATGAGACCATATATGCTAGAAGATGCCTTTATGCTGACTTTATACTTAATTGATAATATGGCTGGATATGGAATTTGAGGTTGAAAATAAATTCTTTGCCAGAATTATGAAGGCATTGCTCTATGTCTTCTAGCTTCTACCAATTGAGACAATCATTGCTATTCTAATTACTAACCCTATGTATGTAACTATTTTTTTACCCTCTAAGAAGTTTTGTAATCTTTCATCACCAGTGTTCTAAAATTGTGCAGTAATGTGTTTTACTATAGTTTTGTGCTAGACATTCAATGGACAGTTTTGATCTGGAAACTCATAATCCTGAGTAAATTTCTTGAATTACTTCTTTAATAATGTCTTTTTTTTTCCTGTTCTCTTTTTTTTTTTTTTGGCTTCTATTTACTACCTTTTTGCCATTGTTCTAATTTTTGGAAGATACCCTCCTCCACTTTATATGCCAAGTGTAATTTTTGTTTAATTTTGACATTATTTAATTTTCAAGTACTCTTTCTCTGCATCTTATTCATGTTTAACATATAACCAATCTTCCCTTATCTATCGCAGGATATTAACTATAGGAGTTTTTCCCTTTGTTTTCTTCTGTTTATCTTAGTCTTCTCTGGGCTTCATTTTTCTGTTACTTTGATTTCTTGTCTTTCACAATGGAAATCTTCCTCAAATGTCTTAAGATCTTTTGTTTTATATTCATATTTAAGACTAAGGCACTAGGCTCGGCGCCTGTAGCACAGTGGTTATGGTGCCTGCTACATGCACCGAGGGTGACGGGTTCGAACCCAGACCAGGCCAGCTAAGCAACAAAGACAACTGCAACCAAACAATAGCTGGGTGTTGTGGCAGGCACCTGTGGTCCCAGCTACTTGGGAGGCTGTGGCAAGTGAATCACTTAAGGCCAAGAGTTTGAGGTTGCTGTAAAGCTATGACGCCATACTGAGGGCAACATAGTGAGACTGTTGCAAAAAAAAAAAAAAAAAAAGAATAAGGCACTAAAATGGGGTGGAGAGCTTGCTAACAAATCTTCTCTATAGTTAAATGGGTGGGAGATCGGTCATTTTGTTAGACGACCCTTATATGTCAGTCTCCCTGTTTTTTACCTTGGGCTGCTTAGTTTCTCCAGAGAATTTTTCATTCAGTCTTCTGGGTGGATAGTATAACACCCAGTTTTCAGCAATGTTGGAGCTGAAGAATTAATTGAGTAACTCACTGTTTAATAGGCATTCACCTATTCCCCCAGTTTTTAGCATAATACTTAACCCCTGATCCTAGAAATGCCTGATGCCCCAAGTCCAATTGATACTTATTTCAAATTCTCAAGAGAAAAAACCTTCTTTCTCTTGCTTTAATAAGAGAAGGAAAATTGGGGAGTCTACATGCTCTCTATGTAGACATGAATTAAATATTCCCGTTTCTTAGACTCATTCCTTACTCCAACCTTCATAGGTCATTGTTGTCACCTATTACTAAGAATTTCTAAATTCTGTGTATTTTTACTTTCTCCATTCTACTAAGTCAGTTAGCACTTGTCAATTCACTTTGCCTCATTCTAAAATTTACTAACATCTCTCATCATCACCTTTTCTTCCCTTCTCTTTATCCACAGGCACATCCATACTTTCAAAACTCCATTTGTCATTTTAGTGAGATTCTGAGAGGAAGTAGAGATAATTATTTATGCTCATACTTATGCTCAACCGACCACATTTAACCAAAGTTCCTATTACCATAGTTTAAATTTTCTCTTTACATGACCAAATGATGTGGTATACTCTCTTTGATAATATGTGTGATTATCTATACAATAAATTTTAACAAGTCACTCAGCAAATTTTCTAGGAAATTGGATTTTCATTCCAGTAAAGAGGTTGAAAACACATATAAAACTATGAACATCAACAATACTGATGTCAAAGCCCATACTAGGTCATATTCTTACTAAAGCTAACAAATGTTTTATTTTTTTATTTTTTTTATTGTTCTTTATTTTTATTTTTTATTTTTTTTTTATGAAATCATAGCTGTATACATTGATATATTCATGGGGCATCATTCACTACCTTCACACACCGTTTACCAAGATTCATATATACCCTTGTAAGATGCACTGCTGGTGTAATCCCACAAATCCCCTTCCCTCTACCCACCTCTCCCCTACCTCCCCTCCCTTTCCCCCTTCCCCCTATTCCTAGGTTGTAACTGGGTTATAGCTTTCATGTGAAAACCCTAAATTAGTTTCATAGTAGGGCTGAGTACACCGGGTACTTTTTCTTCCATTCTTGAGATACTTTACTAAGAAGAGTATGTTCCAGCTCCATCCATGTAAACATGAAAGAGGTGAAGTCTCCATCTTTCTTTAAGGCTGCATAATATTCCATGATGTGCATATACCACAATTTATTAATCCATTCGTGGATCGATGGGCACTTGGGCTTCTTCCATGACTTAGCAATTATGAATTGGGCTGCAATAAACATTCTGGTACAAATATCTTTGTTATGATGTGACTTTTGCTCTTCTGGGTATATGCTCAGTAGAGGGATTACAGGATTGAATGGCAGATCTATTTTTAGATCTCTCAGTGTTCTCCATATCTATTTCCAAAAAAAATGTATTAATTTGCATTCCCACCAGCAATGCAAAAATGTTCCCTTTTCTCCACATCCGTGCCAACATCTCTAGTCTTGGGATTTTGTGATACAGGCTAGTCTCACTGGAGTTACATGGTATCTCAAAGTAGTTTTGATTTGCATTTCTCTGATGATTAAAGATGATGAGCATTTTTTCATATGTCTGAAGGCCACGCAACTGTCTTCTTCAGAGAAGTTTCTCTTCAAATCCCTTACCCAGCCTGAGATGGGATCCCTTGTTCTATTCTTCCTAATGCGTTTGAGTTCTCTGTGGATTCTGGTTTTATTAAACCTTTGTCAGAGACATAACCTGCAAATATCTTCTCCCATTCTGAGAGCTGTTTGCTTGCTTTACTTACTGTGTTCTTGGCTGTGCACAAGCTTTTTAGTTTGATCAAGTCCCAGTAGTGTATTTTTGAAGCTGCTTTAATTGCCCGGGGGGTTCTCCTCATAAAATACAAACCCAGATCAATTTCTTCAAGGGTTTTCCCTGCACGCTCCTGTAGTATCTTTATACTTTCATGTCTTAAGTTTAAATCTTTGATCCAGTGAGAGTCTATCTTAGTTAATGGTGAAAGGTGTGGGTCCAATTTCAGTCTTCTGCAGGTTGCCAGCCAGTTCACCCAGCACCATTTGTTAAATAGGGAATCTTTTCCCCACTGAATGTTTTTAATTGGCTTGTCAAAGATTAAATAATGTAAGTAGCTGGGTTCATCTATTTTTTTTTTTTGGTTTTTGGCCAAGGCTGGGTTTGAACCCACCACCTCCAGCATATGGGACTGGCGCCCTATCCCTTTGAGCCACAGGCGCCACCCAGGTTCATCTCTTAGTTCTCTATTCATTTCCAGACATCGACTTCTCTCTTTTTTTACCAATACCATGCTGTTTTGATCACTATTGATTTATAGTATAGTCTGAGGTCTGGCAGCGTGATTCTCCTGCTTTGTTTTTATTTCTGAGTAATGTCTTGGCTATTCGAAGTTTTTTCTGATTCCATATAAAACGAAGTATTGTCTTTTCAAGATCTTTAAAATATGACAGTGGAGCTTTAATAGGGATTGCATTGAAATTATATATTGCTTTGGGTAGTATGGACATTTTTAACAATGTTGATTCATCCCAGCCACGAGCATCCAATGTTTTTCGATTTCTTAATATTTTCAGCTATTTCTTTTCTTTAGAGTTTCACAGTTCTCTTTATAGAGATCTTTCACGTCCTTTGTTAGAAAAATTCACAAACATTTCATCTTCTTTGGCACTACTGTGAATGGGACACAGTCCTTAACTGTTTTTTCAACTTGACAACTGTTGGTATATATAAGGGCTACCAATTTATGAATGTTGATTTTATAACCTGAAACGCTGCTGTATTTATTCCTTGATCGCTTCTAAGAGTTCTATAGTAGAGTACCTAGTGTTTTCCAGATATGTAATCTTATCATCTGCGAAGAGCGAAAGTTTGATCTCTTCTGACCCTATATGGATACCCTTGATCACCTTTTCTTCCCTAATTGCAGTGGCTAAAACTTCCATTACAATGTTAAAAAGCAATGGAGACAATGGGCAGCCTTGTCTGGTTCCTGATCTGAGTGGAAATGATTCCGATTTAACGCCATTCAATATGAAATTGGCTGTGGGTTTGCTGTAGATGGTCTCTATGAGTTTAAGAAATGACCCTTCTATACCGATTTCCTTAAGTGTTCTGATCATCAAAGGATGCTGGATATTATCAAAAGCTTTTTCTGCATCAATTGAGAGAATCATAAGGTCTTTTTTTTTTAATTTGTTTATGTGCTGGATTACATTGATAGATTTACGTATATTAGAACCAGCCTTGACACAATGGGATAAAACCGACTTGGTCATGATGTATAATTTGTTTGATGTGTTGCTGGATTCTGTTTGTTAGGATCTTGCTGAATATTTTTGCATCTATATTCATTAGTGATATTGGTCTATAATTTTCTTTTCTTG
The DNA here is from genome assembly GCF_027406575.1 of Nycticebus coucang. Taxonomy (NCBI): domain Eukaryota; kingdom Metazoa; phylum Chordata; class Mammalia; order Primates; family Lorisidae; genus Nycticebus; species Nycticebus coucang. The sequence continues at coordinate 61,463,471 of NC_069781.1, forward strand.
TTGGGTCTTTTCCTGGTTTGGGGATCAGAGTGATGTTTGCTTCATAGAACGTGTTAGGTATTCTTCCTTCTTTTTCTACCTATTGGAACAGGTTGAGTAATATGGGTACTAATTCCTCTTTAAAAGTTTGGTAGAATTCAAACGTGCAACCATCTGCTCCCAGGCTTTTCTTTTTAGGGAGGTTTTGTATGGTTGATGCCATTTCCGAACTTGATACGGGCCTATTCAACATTTCCACTTGATTCTGGCTAAGTCTTGGAAGGTGACGTGCTTCCAAGTATCGGTCAATTTCCTTCAGATTTTCATATTTCTGAGAATACAGTTTCTTGTAATATTCATTAAGGATTTTTTGGATTTCTGACGAGTCTGTTGTTATTTCATCTTTGTTGTTTCTGATTGATGAGATTAGAGATTTTACTCTTTTTTTTCCTGATTAGGTTGGCAAAAGGTTTATCTATTTTATTGACCTTTTCGAAAAACCAGCTTTTTGATTTATTGATCTGTTGTATTATTCTTTTGTTTTCAATTTCATTTAATTCTGCTCTAATTTTGGTTATTTCTTTTCTTCTACTGGGTTTGGGGTTGGAATGTTCTTCTTTTTCCAGTTGCTTGAGATGTCCCATTAAGTTGTTAACTTCCTCTCTTTCCGTTCTCTTGAGGAAGGCTTGCAGTGCTATAAATTTCCCTCTTAGAACTGCCTTTGCAGTGTCCCAGAGGTTCTGATAGTTCGTGTCTTCATTGTCGTTTTGTTCCAAAAAGTTGGCGATTTCTTTCTTAATCTCATCCCTGACCCAGCTATCGTTCAGCATAAGGTTATTTAACTTCTATGGTTTTGTATGAGTATGAAGATTCCTGTTGTTACTCAGCTCAAGTTTTATTCCATCGTGGTCTGAGAAGATGCAAGGAATAATTTCTATTCCTTTAAATTCACTGAGGTTAGATTTGTGACCTAAGATGTGATCGATTTTGGAGTAAGTTCCATGGGCTGATGAGAAGTATGTGTATTCAGTTTTGTTGGGATGAAATGTTCTGTAGATGTCTGCTAAATCTAAATGTTGGATGGTTAAGTTTAAATCTAAGATTTCTTTGCTCAGCTTCTTGTTGGAGGATCAATCCAACACTGCCAAAGGAGTGTTGAAATCTCCGACTATTACGGAGCTGGAGGAACTCAAGTTGCTCATGTCTGTAAGAGTTTCTCTTATACACTGAGGTGCATTCTGGTTGGGTGCATAGATATTAATAATTGAGATCTCATCATATTGAATATTACCCTTAACGAATATGAAGTGACCATTCTTGTCCTTCCTTACTTTCGTTGGTTTAACGCCTATTGTATCTGCAAATAAAATTGCAACACCTGCTTTTTTCTGATTACCATTTCCCTGAAATATGGATGACCATCCTTTCACCCTGAGTCTGTATTTGTCTTTTAAGTTGTGACTCTTGTATACAACAGACATCTGGCCTGAGTTTTTGTATCCAGTCAGCTAACCTATGCCTCTTTAGAGGACAGTTTAAGCCGTTCACATAATGGAAAGTATTGATAAGTCTGGTGAAGTTTTGGGTATCGAGTTTTTCAAAAGTCCAGTGGGCATTTTTAATCCTTTGGCCAGTGTGGAAATTGGAGTTTGAGCCGAAGTTTCTGAGTGGGTTTACTTTTGTGGTATAGGATTTGGTTGGTCATTGTGGAGGATATGTCTGAGAATATCCTGAAGAGCTGGTTTGGTTATGGCAAATTTCTTCAACATATGAATGTCATTAAAGTATTTAACTTCTCCATCATAAATGAAACTCAGTTTAGCTGGATACAAGATCCAGAGTTGAAACTTATTTTGCTTTAGGAGATTAAAAGTTGGTGACCACCTTCTTCTGGCTTGAACTTTCAGCAGAGAGATCTGCAGTCATTCTAATATTCTTCCCTTTGAAGGTAATGGTTTTCTTTCTCCTGGCAGCTTTGAGGGTTTTCTCCTTCATATTAACTTTAGTGAAGTTAATTATGATATGCCTGGGGGATGTCTTATTTAGCTTGAGTCATTGTGAAGCTTTCCGCTATCTGAACTTCAGAATCTCTAGGCATGTCTGGAAAATTCTCTTTCATAATTTCATGCAGAAGGGCCTCTGTGCTGAGCGAGGCCACTTCATCTGCTTCTGGAACGCCTATGATTCGGATATTCGCCTTCCTCGAATTATCCCAGAGCTCTCTGAGAGAATGATCCGTTCTTGCTCTCCATTTCTCTTCCGCTTTGAGAGTTTGGGAGCGTTCAAAGGCTTTATCTTCAATGTCAGAAATCCTTTCTTCAGCTTGCTCCATTCTGTTGCTGAGGGATTCTACTGTATTTTTCATATCTTTGAGGGCTGTAAATTCTTGCTTCAGTGTGTCTAAGTCTTTGGTGGTTTTGTCTTTAAATTCGTTAAATTCTTGAAACAACTTTTGAATTTCTCCTCGAATTCCTAATTCCACTTTGTTAATCTTGTCTGCAATCCAAATTCTGAATTCGATTTCTGACATCTCAGCCAGTTGTTTATGAATGAGATCTTCAATTGCATCTGCCATTTCTTTCCTTGTGGCGCTTGATCTATTCTGGTTATTCATACTACCAGAGGTTTTCCACTGATTCTGCCCCATGGTTGTTTTACTCCCTCTGATTTTTTCCCCTGGGGCTTTGTCAAGGGCCTGTACAGTGTTGTGGCCTGAGAAACTGGGGCCCTGTCTGGTGTGGTGGGGCTAAGTGGTTCTGTCTTGTTTTCAGCTGGTTTCTGTTCCACCCTAGTGAAATAGATACTCTGCATTGAAGTCTCAGCTGTGGAGAAATATGAGCAATTCAGTCACCCCACCCCCCACCGGCTAACAATTGGAAAAGAAAAATCAAACCTTCCTACCCCCGTGCACCCAGGGCACCACCTGATTTGTACTCTGGCGATTGGTTCAGTTCAAAAAGTCCAAATCAATTGTCTCAAGTCTGCACCTGTCTCGGGTGAGAGAGTTTGAGAGCTCTCTGGGAACTGGATCACATTTTCAAGTGACTACTCTGCTGTGGTTTGCGCCAGTGCTGCGTGGAGTTAGGAGGAGCCACCCACCCAATAGATCAGTCTGGGAAGGGGGAGAGACAAGATGGTGGACTGAAGCCAGCTTTCAAGAGGCTCCCGTCCAGAAGGAGAGTTAAGGGACAGGAATTTAGTAAGTATCCTGGTGGACTTGAGCCGCACCAAGAGAGAACGTTGAAGAACGCACATCAACGCCGCTGAGGCAAGCTGTGATCACAAGGACGCAAACAAAAGCAAAACAGCTCACTTCTGGATATTCTGAAGCCACACCCACTGTCTCCCTGGGCAACCAGAGGAGGACACCAGTGACCAAAGGATTTGCCTGACGCTGCTCACACACCCAGGAAGCTTCCAGGGCAGTGCCAACACAGAGAGGTAATCAGACATAAACCTCCAGCAGCAAAGACATTTCAACTCAGAACAGCCCGTCTTCTGTAAGCGATTTTAGCAGAAACAGAGACAGAACCCCACAAAGTTGTCTGTTCTGTTCTGTTAGCAACATCAATCAGGGACGGGGCTAAGCCTGAGTAAACACCTCCCTCCGACCACCTGCATCAAGCACTCAAAGATGTCAGGCCCCATCTCCTCCTGCTAGATAGCGGCAGACTGCAGGGGCCTGGCAGACTTCCTTGCAATTCAGGCAGGTGCAAATCCCTGGAGTATCTCCAATCTCTGCAGATGGCAACTGGGTTAGCCATCTGCAGAGATACCAGTGACTGGGTCCGACGGAGAGGCAAAGTGGGGAAGGAGACATCAACCTTCCCAGACTGATCTATTTGCTAGGTGGCTCCTCCTGACTCCACGCAGCACTGGAGTAAGCCATATCAGAGGAGTCATCAGAACCCTGTGATCCAGTTCCCAGAGACTTCTTGAACTCTCCCACCCGAGACAGATGCAGATTGAAACAATCAATTTGGACCTTTTGAACTGAACTAATAGACTGAGGACTTTTCAGGCGGTGCCCTGGATATGCGGTTGTAGGAAGGTTTGATTTTCCTTTTCCAACCAGTGCCAGAGGTGGGCAGGCGGGGTGACTTAATTGCTGGTTTTTCCACATAGCTGACACTTCAAGTCAGAGTAAACGTTACAATAGGATCGAACAGAAACCAACTGAAAACAAGACAGAACCACTTAGCCCCACCATACAAGACAGGGCCCCAGTTTCTCAGGCCACAACACTGCACGGGCCCTCGATAAAGCCCCAGGGGAAAAATCAAAGGGAATAAAATAACCATGGGGCAGAATCAGCGGAAAAACTCTGGTAACCAGAAAAGATCAACCTTCCCAAGAAAAGATATGGCAGATGTGATTGAAGATCCCATTCATAAACAACTGGCTGAGATGTCAGAAATCAAATTCAGAATTTGGATTACAGACAAGATTAATAAAATGGAATTAGGAATTCGAGGAGAAATTCAAAAGTTGTCTCAAGAATTTAACGAATTTAAAGACAAAACCACCAAAGACTTAGACACACTGAAGCAAGAATTTACAGCCCTCAAAGATATGAAAAATACAGTAGAATCCCTCAGCAACAGAATGGAGAAAGCAGAAGAAAGAATTTCTGACATTGAAGAGAAAGTCTTCGAACGCTCCCAATCTCTCAAAGAGGAAGAGATATGGACATCAAAAACGGACAACTCACTCAGAGAACTCTCAGATATTTCGAAGAAAAGCAATATACGAATAATTGCGATTTCTGAGAATGATGAAGTGGCCTCGAAGGGCACAGAGGCCCTTCTGCATGAAATTATGAAAGAAAATTTTCCAGACATGCCTAGAGAATCTGAAATTCAGAGAGCAGAAAGCTTCAGAACCCCAGCGCGATTCAACCCCAATAAGTCATCCCCCAGGAATATCATAATTAGCTTCACTAAAGTTAACATGAAAGAGAAGATTCTCAAAGCAGCCCGGCGAAAGAAAACTATTACGTACAAAGGAAAGAATATTAGAATAACTGCAGATCTCTCTGCTGAAACTTTTCAAGCCAGAAGAGGGTGGTCATCACCTTTTAATCTCCTGAAGCAAAATAACTTTCAACCCAGGATCTTGTATCCAGCTAAACTGAGTTTCATTTATGATGGAGAAATTAAATACTTCAACAACATTCATATGTTGAAAAAATTTGCCATAAGTTAACCAGCTCTTCAGGATATTCTCAGACCTATCCTCCACAATGACCAACCCAATCCTATACCACAAAAGTAAACTCACTCAGAAACTTCAGATCAAACACCAACTTCCACACTGGCGAAAGGATTAAAAATGTCCACTAGACCTTTGAAAAACTCGATACCCAAAATTCCAGCAGACTTATCAATACTCTCCATTAATGTGAATGGCTTAAACTGTCCTCTAAAGAGGCATAGGTTAGCTGACTGGATACAAAAACTCAAGCCAGATATTCCTTGCATACGAGAGTCACATCTTAACTTAAAAGACAAATACAGACTCAGGGTGAAAGGATGGTCATCCATATTTCAGGGAAATGGTAATCAGAAAAAAGCAGGTGTTGCAATTTTATTTGCAGATACAGTAGGCTTTAAACCATCAAAAGTAAGGAAGGACAAGAATGGTCACTTCATATTTGTTAAGGGTAATACTCAATATGATGAGATCTCAATTATTAATATCTATGCACCCAACCAGAATGCACCTAAGTTTATAAGAGAAACTCTTAACAGACATGAGTAACTTGATTTCCACCAGCTCCATAATCGTCCGAGATTTCAACACTCCTTTGGCAGTGTTGGATCGATCCTCCAGCAAGAAGCTGAGCAAAGAAATCTTAGATTTAAACCTAACCATCCAATATTTAGATTTAGCAGACATCTACAGAACATTTCATCCCAACAAAACTGAATACACATACTTCTCATCAGCCCATGGAACTTACTCCAAAATTGACCACATTTGAGGTCACAAGTCTAACCTCAGTAAATTTAAAGAAATAGAAATTATTCCTTGCATCTTCTCGGACCATCATGGAATAAAACTTGAATTGAGTAACAACAGGAATCTGCATACTCATACAAAAACATGGAAGTTAAATAACCTTCTGCTGAATGATAGCTCGGTCAGAGATGAGATTAAGAAAGAAATCGCCAATTTTGGAACAAAACGAGAATGAAGACACAAACTATCAGAACCTCTGGGACACTGCAAAGGCAGTTCTAAGAGGGAAATTTATAGCACTGCAAGCCTTCCTCAAGAGAACGGAAAGAGAGGAAGTTAACAACTTAATGGGACATCTCAAGCAACTGGAAAAGGAAGAACATTCCAACCCCAAACCCAGTAGAAGAAAAGAAATAACCAAAATTAGAGCAGAATTAAATGAAATTGAAAACAAAAGAATAATACAACAGATCAATAAATCAAAAAGCTGGTTTTTTGAAAATGTCAACAAAATAGATAAACCTCTGGCCAACCTAATCAGAAAAAAAAGAGTAAAATCTCTAATCTCATCAATCAGAAACAACAAAGACGAAATAACAACAGACTCGTCAGAAATTCAAAAAATCCTTAATGAATATTACAAGAAACTTTATTCTCAGAAATATGACAATCTGAAGGAAATTGACCAATACTTGGAAGCATGCCACCTTCCAAGACTTAGCCAGAATCAAGTGGAAATGTTGAACAGACCCATATCAAGTTCAGAAATAGCATCAACTATACAAAACCTCCCTAAAAAGAAAAGCCCGGGACCAGATGGTTTTACATCAGAATTCTACCAAACCTTTAAAGAGGAATTAGTACCTATATTACTCAACCTGTTCCAAAAGGTAGAAAAAGAAGAAAGACTACCCAACACATTCTATGAAGCAAACATCACCCTGATCCCCAAACCAGGAAAAGACCCAACAAGAAAAGAAAATTATAGACCAATATCACTAATGAATATAGATGCAAAAATATTCAACAAGATCCTAACAAACAGAATCCAGCAACACATCAAACAAATTATACATCATGACCAAGTTGGTTTTATCCCAGGGTCTCAAGGCTGGTTCAATATACGTAAATCTATAAATGTAATTCAGCACATAAACAAATTAAAAAACAAAGACCATATGATTCTCTCAATTGATGCAGAAAAAGCTTTTCATAATATCCAGCATCCCTTCATGATCAGAACACTCAAGAAGATTGGTCTAGAAGGGACTTTTCTTAAACTGATAGAGGCCATCTACAGCAAACCCACAGCCAATATCATGTTGAATGGAGTTAAAATGGAATCATTTCCACTCAGATCAGGAACCAGACAAGGCTGCCCATTGTCTCCATTGCTTTTCAACATTATAATGGAAGTTTTAGCCACTGCAATTAGGGAAGGAAAGGTGATCAAGGGTATCCATATAGGGTCAGAAGAGATCAAACTTTCGCTCTTCGCAGATGATATGATTGTGTATCTGGAAAACACTAGGGACTCTACTACAAAACTCCTAGAAGTGGTCAAGGAATACAGCAGCGTCTCAGGTTACAAAATCAACATCCATAAATCGGTAGCCTTTATATACACCAACAACAGTCAAGTTGAAAAAGCAGTGAAGGACTCTATCCCATTCACAGTAGTGCGAAAGAAGATGAAATATTTGGGAATTTACCTAAGAAAAGACGTGAAATATCTCTATAAAGAGAACTATGAAACTCTAAGAAAAGAAATAGCTGAAAATGTTAACAAATGGAAAAACATACTATGCTCATGGCTGGGAAGAATCAACATTATCAAAATGTCCATACTACCCAAAGCAATATATAATTTCAACGCACTCTCTATTAAAGCTTCACTGTCATATTTTAAAGATCTTGAAAAAACAATACTTCGTTTTATATGGAATCAGAAAAAAACTCAAATAGCCAAGACATTACTCAGAAATAAAAACAAAACAGGAGGAATCACACTACCAGACCTCAGACTTTACTACAAATCGATAGTGATCAAAACAGCATGGTACTGGCACAGAAACAGAGAAGTAGATGTCTGGAACAGAATAGAGTACCAAGAGATGAATCCAGCTACTTACCGCTATTTGATCTTTGACAAGCCAATTAAAAACATTCAGTGGGGAAAAGATTCCCTATTTAACAAATGGTGCTGGGTGAACTGGCTGGCAACCTGCAGAAGACTGAAACTGGACCCACACCTTTCACCATTAACTAAGATAGACTCTCATTGGATTAAAGATTTAAACTTAAGACATGAAACTATAAAAATACTAGAGGAGAGTGCAGGGAAAACCCTTGAAGAAATTGGTCTGGGCGAGTATTTTATTAGGAGAACCCACCGGGCAATTGAAGCAGCTTCAAAAATACACTACTGGGACTTGATCAAACTAAAAAGCTTCTGCACAGCCAAGAACACATTAAGTAAAGCAAACAAACAGCCCTCAGAATGGGAGAAGATATTTGCAGGGTATATGTCTGACAAAGGTTTAATAACCAGAATCCACAGAGAACTCAAACGCATCAGCAAGAAAAAAACAAGGGATCCCATCGCAGGCTGGGCAAGGGATTTAAAGAGAAACTTCTCTGAAGAAGACAGGCGCACGACCTTCAGACATATGAAAAAATGCTCATCATCTTTAATCATCAGAGAAATGCAAATCAAAACTACTTTGAGATATCATCTAACTCCAGTGAGACTAGCCTATATCACAAAATCTCAAGACCAGAGATGTTGGCGTGGATGTGGAGAAAAGGGAACACTTCTGCACTGCTGGTGGGAATGCAAATTAATACATTCCTTTTGGAAAGAGATATGGAGAACACTCAGAGATCTAAAAATAGATCTGCCATTCAATCCTGTAATTCCTCTGCTGGGCATATACCCAGAAGACCAAAAATCACAACATAACAAAGATATTTGTATCAGAATGTTTATTGCAGCCCAATTCATAATTACTATGTCATGGAAAAAGCCCAAGTGCCCATCGATCCACGAATGGATTAATAAATTGTGGTATATGTACACCATGGAATAGTATGCAGCCTTAAAGAAAGATGGAGACTTTACCTCTTTCATGTTTACATGGATGGAGCTGGAACATATTCTTCTTAGTAAAGTATCTCAAGAATGGAAGAAAAAGTACCCAGTGTACTCAGCCCTACTATGAAACTAATTTGGGGCTCTCACATGAAAGCTATAACCCAGTTACAACCTAACAATAGGGGGAAGTGGGAAAGGGAGGGGAGGGAGGGGGATTGGTGGGATCATACCTGTGGTGCATCTTACAGAGGTATTTGCGAAACTTGGTAAATGTAGAACGTAAATGTTTTGGCACAGTAACTGAGATAATGCCAGGAAGGCTATGTTAACCATTGTGATGAAAATGTGTCTATGAAGCAAATGTATGATGCCCCATGATCATATCAATGTATGCAGTTATGATTTCATAAAAAAAAAATAATAAAAAAAAAGATCAGTCTGGGAAGGTTGATGCCCCCTTCCCCACCTTGCACCGCTGTCACACCCAGTCACTGATAGCCCTGCAGTTGGCTGACCCAGTTGCCTGTAGTGAATCGGTACTCCAGGAGTTTGCACCTGCCTGAATCACAAAGAAGTCTGCCAGGCCGCTGCGCTCTGCCTCTCTCTAGCAGGAGGAGGTGAGGCCTGACAACCTCGGGCGCTTGATGAAGGTTGGGGGGGTTTTCACTCAGGTCCAGTCTCGCCCCGATTAATGTTACTGAAAGAACAGAACAGAACAACTCTGCAGTTCCCCTGTAGAAGAGAAGCTGAACTGAGTTCCAAATCAGTTTGTCTTTGCTCTTGTATTGTCTATAGGCTGACAATGCCCTGAGGGCCAGGTGCATCTTAGGTTTATAAAGTGGAGCTCTGGGTCAGCCCCACCCTGGGAGTTTCCCCCGGTTTGCAAGTTGGAGTAGCCTCAGGCAAATCCTATACTCAGAGTCTCTGGTTGCCCAGGGAGAGAGGGGGTGTGGCTTCAGACGGTAGTAAGCCGTATTGCTAGCAAAAGAGGGCTGCTGTTTTATGGCTCAGGCAACCGCTGCTCCAGTGTAGGTCCCTTCAGGCCAACTGTCCTCTCTCCACTCCCATATCCCAGAGTCTGCACCGACCGGCTGCAGCCCAGCACTGTCTACACCCCCCGAGCAATCGCCCAAGAGTCTGGACCCCTGGGGGACAGGCCTCCAGACCTTGGAGCAAGAGCAGAGGGGAGCTGAGGGAGCACTGGGAGCCTGGGGTTGCAGGTAGAGAACACACACAGCTTTACACAGTTTTATGCCTGGCCGTATTGTCACCAAAAGATGGCTGTTGCACTGTGCCTAAGGGAACTGCCACTCTGGTGTGGTCCCCTCTCTGCCGACCGGGACTGACCTCCAGACCTCAGTGTGAGTAAAGGGGAGCGCTGGGAGCTCAGAATTCCAGGTAGAGACTATACAGTTTATACAGTTGATATATATATATATATATATATATATACAGTTTATACAGTTTTATGCCTGGCAGGAGGACACCGTGGCACCCTAGTAGGGGAGGTAGGTCCAGTTTTTAGAGGGTCTCTCCCATGGAGTGTAATGGGAGGTCCTTTGAACTCTGCCCGATTGTTTGTGGGGCACTCTGAGCCATTCTCATGGGGGAGGGGACTCCTGTCTGCTTGGTGATGGATTTTGTACCTTTTGTTTGTATACTTGTGGTCGCAGCTCACCTCAGCAGGGTTGACGTGCGTTCTTCAACCTTATCTCTTAGTGCAGCTCAAATCCACCAGGTTACTTGCTGAATTTTTGTCCTTTAACTCTCCTACTAGACGGGAGCCTCTGTGGAAAGCTGGCTTCAGTCAGCCATCTTGTCTCCTCCCCCCCCCACAAATGTTTTATATGAAAGTATGAAAAATCTTTTCAATAGATCAGTATTTTTGACATATAAATAAATATACTTTATTCTCATATTTAAGACATTATTTCTACTACTTTGTATTTTAATATCATGAATTCACTTACTCATTCATTATTCATTCATTTAGTGCCTTTGTGCAAGGTCCTGTGAAAAACATGTCTGACACTCACTGTCCTCAATGGAAAAGGCAATAGGCTGAGGCATGTAAATAATTACAATGAAATATAAATACTGTTAAAGCAGCATTCAAGAGATTATAGACCACTTGAGCAGACCCTTTCCATATAAGATTTGCTTAATGGTGTTAAATGAATCATAAAAACACAATCAAATTTATGTAACATATGATTTATTATACTCCTAATTGTGGAATAATTTCTAAAACCAAAAGAAAAGAAAGTATGATTATCACAATAATAAAACAAATGCATTAGTATATAATGATATCACCAAAAGTAAAAATCAAAAAAAACATAGTTAACATCCTTTGATTAATTCCAAACCAGTAGTGTGAGAAATAATTCATTGAAACTAAAATGGGAAAAAAAAAAAAAACTTAACCCTGTTAAATAATAAATGGTAAATGGTGAAATGTTAATGGTAGAAATGTTTCTGGATGATTGACTTTAGGGTAACCATTCTACATATATCCCACACTATATAGGCCCTCCTGCCCACCAAACCATCTCTGTCCATTCATCCTTAGGTATAATAACAAGTAAAGCAAATGCAAAAACTCAGGAAAATAACCAGATTAAGAAAGAATTAGCTATAGTACCACCTAAAACAGATGCAAAACTCATACAACATCTACCCATAAATTATTCCTCCATCAATAAAGCAAAGAAACTGGGAATGTATGTTCCATAATTTTCATTATTTCCAAATTCTTTTTTTTTTTGGAGACATAGTCTCACTTTGTCCCCCTTGACAGAGAGCTGTGATGTCATAGATCACAGCAACCTCAAACTTCTGGGCTCTAGCAATTCTCTTACTTGAGCCTGTCAAGGAGCTGGGACTACAGGTGCCTGCCACAATACCCAGCTATTTTTAGAGATGAGGTCTCCCTCCAGCTCAGGCTGGTCTTGAACCTCTGAACTCAGGCAATCCACCTGCCTCAGCCTCCCCAAGTGCTAGGATAATAGGAGTGAGCCACAGCGCCTAGCCCCAAATCTTTAAACTTAACAGCATTTTTATGATGTATTTTTATCCTCAAGATTATGTTTAATGATGGCCTCAAGAACTTTTGGTTATCCCTTGAAAACTACTCTTCCAATTCTCTTCATACTATATTCTCTTCCACCCAAGAGCTTAGAGTATCCCTGGAGAAGGATGTATATAACTAAGTATAGAAACTTGAGGTAGTGCTATACAAAATGTAAGACAGAATTGGTTGTTATTAGTTGGCCAAGAGAAAAGGCATAACTGTCAAGGCTTTCTTAGGGAAGAAAGTGCAAAGTTGATTTACATGCTGGCACATTCTCCTTAGTATCTGCTTACTAACACAGTTCTTCAGACAGACTATACTTAAATCATTGCCCTAAGACAAATAAATGTCAAATAACAAGAAAAGAAGAAACAAAAAAGTAATTCAAAAATATAAAAAAAAATTAATGGCAATTCCAAATGTAAAAAAAAAAAAAAAAGAAAGAAAGAAAGAAAAAGGAGAGGGAGAGATTGTGGAAAATAGATTAATAAGCCAATAGCCCAACTCTGGATGGCTTTGTTGCAGCAAAGCAGCACAATATACTTCTTAGGATTCCTTGCAAATAACTGTAGGTGTGGAACACAGGCTAGGCTACAGTCTTTAAAGCACAGCTACACAAAATACAGAACTGCACATTGAGAGATAAGTTCACAAAATTATTTACAAAACAATTGTAGCAGACAAAATAATAGCACTTTTTGTTGTTTTACTCCAAACTCAAAATAATGTTCTTTATGGACAAAATAATACATTTTAATTTTAAAAGCCAGGATGAAGTTTGTGTCTAAGGCAAAGATTCTGGGCTCTGGCATACATTTGTAGCTATCCAAAACAGATGAATAATTCATGCTCCTATGGTTCCTAACGTACTGATATTCTGTGAAACTCCATGTTACTGTTTTTTCAATGTTTATTACTTCTGCCTCATGAAGTTATGATTTTCTAAGCTTATGAATTTAAAAATAAAATAGTGATATTACTCTCAAGATACTAATACTCTAAAGTAAAAGTTTATGTATAATAGCAAGGGAACTGAATTTGTAGAGCTAATAAACAATTGATATATTCAAAATGCACCTTTGGCAGAAGTAGTTCATAATCAACTCATAAAATGACAGGTGAATTCAAATATCTATAAATTATAGAAAATAATATTTTGTACAAATGTGTAATAAAATATATATAAAAATATTTTCTCCATCTCTACAAAAAAAAAATAGAAAAATTATCTGGGCATGGTAATGCTTGCCTATAGTCCCAGCCACTCATGAGGCTGAGGCAGGAGAATGGCCTGAGTCCAGGAGTTTGAGATTGCAGTGAGCTATGATGATGCCACTTTACACTGGCCTAGGCAGCAGAGCAAAACCTTACCTCAAAAAAAAAAAAAAAAAAAGAATTCTATTTGCATGATATTATTCTACTAGGGAAATAAAAATTTTATTTTTAATAATATAAACTTCTAAGTACTTGAAAAAGAATTAGTAAGACTGAGAACCTTTTTTGCATCTTTTTCCAGGGATCAATGAAAGAAATAATTACATTCAATGAATATCCTTATCATAGTACTTATCAAACTCCCTTACAAATTGTTATCTTTCTACAAATGTATTTCTCATTAGACAATACTCTTTAATAGCTAAGAGCAGACCTATCTCCTTCTCTAACTTTTAGCAGAGTGTCTGACAATCAGATGACACCTAATTGATGCTTGCTGAATGAGTCAATGTAGTGAAGATATCTGTTTTAATGATGGCCATGCATGTCTAAATCTCAGATCTGGTTTCATTACATTTCATACCCCCTAGGCATCTAAGCTTAAAGGTCACAAGTTCCCTCTACATTACCATTTAGAAACTCCTACAGTCTTCATTGGCTACCTTTAACTTGAATTTTACAAATTATTTTCTTTGGGGTCTTATATCTTGCTTTGTCTCAAAGTGAAGATATAAAACAGAACTGATGTTTGAAAAAGAAATCAATAAGATGTTCAGAGCTGAGATACTAAGAACCATGATAGAGGATTTGGAAGTTAAGGACATAGAGGAATTACTAGATTTGAGTGACACTGCAAAAGAGTAAGTGACTGAACTTGGGAATTGATTTTCTGTTCAAAAAGAGACCAGAAGGTATCCAAGATTACCCTCAAGATGTGAAATTTAAAGAAAAGGAAGAAAATGGCATGCCTGCCGTAGTGAGAAAGTTAAGTAGTAAAACAACACAAAGGATAAGCTGATAAGTTCTATATATAATATACTGAGATTGAAGGGCATCACAGGACAAAAATTAAAAATGCTATAGGCAAGGGATATAAAAAGATATGTACAAGTCCCTAAATCCACAAAATGGATCCAAAAAAAGTCCATAAATCCATAAAATGGCTCCTAGATGTCACTCACACTTAAGAGAAATTCAAGTGAAATCTACTTTAGGATATGATGTTTACCTTTCAGATAAGAAAAAATACAAAAGTTTGAAAACAATGTGATAGACAGAATGTTGGGAAAACAAGCACCTTCTCATATTGCTGGTGAAGCATGAATTAGTACAACTTCTAAAGTCAGAGATTTGAGAGGCTGTATTGTATCACAATTATAACCATAAGAATCTTTTGATCCATTGTATACATTATCTATTGCTGGATAACAAATTACCCCAAAATTTAGTTGCTTAAAACAACAAGCATTGAGAGATGGACTTCTGGCAAGATGATGGGAAAAGCCCTGCTGGCCGTCTCCTCCATAAAACCAGGAAACTATTTTGAGGGGGGAAAAAATGTACCAAGCCTCTGGAAAGGGTCCTAAGAGCAAAGACCAAATGAAGAAACATCTATGCATGAAAATCTACAAAGACTCTTAAAACCATAAAACATTGTTGAAAAAAATTTTAAGTTCTAAATAACTGGGAAAAATATCCCATGTTCATGATACAGAATATGTAACATTAATGAATATGAGAATCTCAGATGACTTATTTGTAGAAACTAATTAGCTGATTCTAAAATGAACTTGTAAGGGGCCCAGAATAACCAAAATAATTTTGAGAAAGAATTACTTTGGATTCCTATTTATGGATCTCAAAACTTACTGCAAAACAAGAGTCATCAAGACCATGTGGGACTAAGACAAGGACAGATGTACAAAACAGTGGAATAGAAATTGAGTGTTCAGATATATACGCTCATGCATCTACACTCAACCTATTTTTGACAATGGTGCAAGACCATCCAAAGGGGAAAAAGAGTGTTTTCAGAAAATGGTGTTAGGACAAGTCGATAGCCACAAGCAAAAGAATGAATTGGGTCCTTAACTCACACCATACATAAAACAATTCAAAAGAGATCAACACCCTAAATGCACTAATATCATTTTTTATCTGTGAGGAAAAGAATAAGGGATGAGAAGGGATAAGAAGACTCTTCATAGTATATTCTTTAATACTTTTAAAATGTTGAACCATATGACCAAATTTCCTAAACAGAAAATTAATTTTAAGAAAGTCACAAACAGTATCTTGGATAGAATTCTAGGTAACAAATATAGAAGAAATAACAAAATTATAAAATCAAAAATTTTAACTTCCAATAAAATAAGTAATTCAGACAAAGGCAATCAATGTGTATTAAAACTGTCAGGTGAAATGTTGATGAAGAAGTGAATACTTAAGAGGGCACGAAGATATCACCACATGCTTCAAGATTTCGTTCGAGGAGGACACTGCAGATGTGGTAAGAACAGCAAGAGAACTCAAATTAGAAGTAGTTCCTAAAGAAGAGATTTAATTTCTGCAATCTCATGATAAAACTTGAACAGATGAAGAGTTCTTAGGGATGAGTTAAGAAAGCGGTTTCTTGAGCTGAAATATGTGTCTGGTAAAGATTCCATGAACATTCATAAAATAACAAGGAATTTAGAATATCCCATAACCTTAGTTGCTAAAGCAGTGGCAGGGTTTGAGAGGCTTGACTCCAATTTTGAAAATCCTGCTATGAGTTAAACACTATCAAATATCACTGCACACCACCAAGGAATCTTTCATGAAAGGAAAAGTCTATCAAGGTGGCAAACTTCATTGTCTCATTTTAAGAAATCTCCACAGCCACCCCAACCTTCAGCAACCATCACCACGATCAGTCAGCAGCCAAAAACACCACAGCAGGATCCTCCACTAGCAAGAAGACAACCCTCTGAAGGCTCAGATGGTAGTGAGCATTTGTTAGCAATAAAATATTTTTAAGGTATGTACATTGTTTTTTTAGATACAATGTTTGTACACTTCTTAGATGACAGTGTAAATATACCTTTTATATGCACTCGGAAACCAAAGAATATGTGTGACTTGCTTTACTGCTGTGGTATGGAACTAAACCTATAATATCCAAGGAATACCTATATACATTAATATCTAAAAAGATTCTTGCCAAAATATCAAACATGAATCTGAATAAGCCTCTAGTTCTAACTACAAGCAACTATAGGCTACAGAGTACTACAATCAGAAAAGCCCGGAATATGGGAAACTCTACAGGATAAAGAGTAAGAGAAAGCTGGAGTAAGAAAAGGAACCTGTATATTCAGCTGACAGACTCTGTCTGGATTCTCCCAGCAACACACCAACATTTTTATAAAGGTATGAGACAATGGGAGAAATATTAAACTGACTGGATGCTTCATTATAATAGAGAATAATTATATAATTCTACGTATGATGATGATATAATGGTTATGTTAAAAGGTCCCTTACCTTTCGGAGATAATTAATCCTCATTCACAGATACAGAATTTGCAAACTAGTCTACTCACTAAATTTCATTTATAATATGAAAATCAGTATTTGTGACACTTTTGCAGTCATTTGTAGGCATATACAATATGGCAAAAAATTGGGTGACCTGACCCACAGGTTCCCAAATGATGTCAAGAAAGGTGACATCTACCTTCTTGCTTCAGCTCTTATACTATAAACACAAATGTCCTGTCCATGGTCTATTCGGTGCCACATTTTTCGCATTTCTGTGCTTTTTTAAATGATTTCACTATTTAAAATGATCATCACGCATAATGCTAAGGTGTTATCTAATGTTCCTAATAGCAAGATGACCGTGATGTGCCACAGAAAAACATGTGCTAGTTAAACTTTGTTCAGGTGGGAGTTACTTGGCCATGAGTTTAGGATTAGTGAGTCAACAATATATAGTATGAATAGATAACTTATCTTTAAACAGAAACATACAAAACAAGATTATGTTTGATCAGTTGCCAAAACTATTGTGACCAGAGGCTCACAGGAACCTAACCCTTTACTCCCCCTAGGAGTTCAGTGTTCACTAATTCAGTATTTGACTGACTTTATACAATGTAACTACTGTTAATAACTAGAACTGACAGTAAACACAAAAGTAATTATAGATAAAATAGCACAATGTCTAGGATTTACTTCAAAATAACAAGCTGGTATTAAAGAGACCAGATGTAGAAAAAAATAGAGGTAAATAGATGAAACAAGATTGGCCTTGTGTTAATAATTATTCCAGGTGAGTAATGGGGTAAATGTGAGAGTTCATTAATGTATTCTCTCTGCCTTCACCGCTAATTAAATGTACAAAAGATGACACTGAATAAATATAAACATGCTATATGAAAACAATAGAAATATTGTAACCCTAAAATTATATTTCCTCTTTAAGATGATGAGCTAACAACATGACATTGAAATCTCCAATTCGCATTACTTTAAATAAATCCAAATCAACATGGAAAACAAGAAAAGTGGTCATAAACAGACCCTAAATTTGACAAATAGCTTAAAGATAGAAGTATATCATCATAGAAACAAATAAAGTAAAGGAGAAAAATCAGAATCCAAAACCTAAATAGAATTCTACATTAGAAGAAGATACAGTCTTTGGGGGAAGAGGCCCGCCCCAGGGAGGCTTTCAGTACCCAATTAGCAAGTACAGGCAACAGAAGGACACAGGAATCAAGATGAAAATAAGAAACCATCTACCAAAAAACCTGGCCTCCCACTCATCCTTGTTCAGAACAGCAACATGCAGCATTTACCCTCAGCAAATGACCAAAGACTGCTTTCAAAACAACCAAATGCAATTCAACTACATCTTTACTGATTTTCTGTCTGCTGGATCTATTAATTACTGATACAAAGGGGTGTTAAAGTCTCCAACTATAGTAATGGATTATCATCACCAATCAACTGAATCTAAATATTTATAGGACACTTCATCCAAAATCAACAAAACACACATTTACTTAAAGCTCAGATGGAATATTCACCAAGACAGAATACATTCTAGGCTATAAAACACACTTCAACAAAAGTTAAATTGAAAGGAGAACAAAATTAAATTAGAATTCAAAAATAGAAAGATAGCTAGACAATCTCAAAATATTTGGAAGTTAAATAACACATGTATAAATAATATAGAGGTCAAAGAAGACTCAAAAAAAAATTCAAAAATATTTTGAACTAGATAAAAAGGAAACAGAACTTATATAAATTTGTGTGATACACCAAAAGCAGTGTTTAGCGGGAAAGTTCACAGCATTGAATGCATGTCCTAAAAAAGAAAATCTAAATTCAGTAATATAAGCTTCCATCCTAGGACACTAGAGAAAGAAAAGTAACAAAACCTAAAGGAAGCAAAAAGAAACAAGCCAGACACAGTGGCTCACACCTGTAATCCTGGCACTTTAGGAGGTCAAGGAAAAAAGATCACTCGAGGCTAGGAGTTTGAAACCAGCCTGAGCAACAGTTGAGATCCCATCTCTACAAAACATAAAATGTATAAAAGAAATAAAAGTGCAGAAATTAATTACATATAAATAGGAAATCATTAGAGAAAAATCTATGAAACCAAAAGTTGGTTCTTTGAAAATATGAATAAAATTCATAATCTTTAGCCAGGCTAACCCGGAAAAAAAGAAAGAATATAAAAAATTGCCAGTATAAGGAATGGAAGAAGTGTTCCATCCATCATTACTGATTCCATGGACCTAAAATAATAAAGAAATAGTATTAATGACTTTCTGCCCACAGATTTTATAACTTAGAGGTAACGGAAAATTTCCTTGAAAGATACAAACTACAAATCTCACACAAGGATAAATAAAAATTTAAATAGGCCTGTATCTATTTTAAAAATTAAGCTAATAATTAATAACCTTCAAAAATAGAAAACATTAGGCCCAGATGGTTTTACTGGTAAATTCATCCAAACCAAATGGGTTTTTTTTCTCTAGGCATGCAAAGCTGGTTCAATAGTCAAAATCCAATTAATGTAATCCATCACATTAACAAGCTAAACAAGATAAATCATATGATCATATCAATACATGCAGAAAAAGCACCTGACAAAATCCAATATGCATTCACAATAAAAACTCCTAGAAAACTAGGAATAGAGAAGAACTGCCTCAAATTATAACACTTTACAGAGGATGACCAAAAATTGGAAGCAACCAAGATATCCTTCAATAAGTGAATGCATAAACAAAATGTTATACATCCATCCAATGAAATATTACTCAGTGAGAAAAATAATAAATGAGCTGTCAAACCATGAAGAAACATGGAGGAGTTTTAAATTTATGTTGTTTAGTAAAAGAAGCCAAGTTGAAACTGGTACATATTGTATGAGTCCAACCATATGATAGTTCAGAAAAAAGAGAGAGCGACAATAAAAATAAAAATATCAGTGATTATCAATGGTATGGGAGGAAGGGGAAATAATGAACAGGTGGAGCATAAGGGCTATGTAGGACAGCAAAACTATCCTACTACATGAAACTGCCATGGTAGAAACATGCCATTACGCATTTGTCGAAATAGAAAACTGTGGAACACAAAGAATGTAATTTAATGTAAACTATAGATTTTAGTTAATAATGTATCAATACTGGTGCATCAACTCTAACAAGTACACCACACTAAAGTAAGATAGCAATAATAAAGACCAATGTACACTGGAAGTGGAGGAACAGAAGGATTATATGGATATCTCTATGCCACCTGTCCATTTTTCTATAAATCTAATACTGTGCTAACAAAGTATACAATCAACTCTTAAAATCTAAATCCCTACTTTGAAAGAAAACATAATTTTTCTCTGTGAAGTGAGGTCTGATCTTATATTCAAAGATGAAAATTATTGGACCCCCTCACTAAAAATGATAAAAATTAATACAATGTTAAAATGTATTTATTAAATGAACCCCACAAACATATGCCTGGCAAACATCCCTATTATGAGTGTTAAGTGCAGTAAGTCACACAATCAGAAAAGGACCTGACTTAAAGGACCCAAGTCTTATTCACTATAATAAAGTCCTTCTACTACATACCTTTCGGGAAAAACTTGTCAAAAGGCCTTTCCCCAACCAGTTACAAAATACCGCATTCAATCCTTCCATTCTTGTAAACAGGTACACAGAAAGTGTAAAGCAAACCCATGTGAGCACCACACCTGTATGACGCAATGTAGAATTTCATTAAAAAAAAAATTAAAGTGCCTAGCTTTTTCTCTTTATCATACATTTGAAGAAAATCAACATCATCAAAGAGAAAAGACTAGGAAAACTTTTTGTCTTAATTTTAAAAAGACTAGAAGGAACAAACAAGTTAACCAACAGAAAACAAAGATAATTCACAAAACAGAAAAAAACTAAAAAATTATAATCAGAAAAATTTAAAAATTGTTAAAAGAAAACTGCTTTTAAAAAAAAGATCAAATAATTTCTTAGAAGTAAACTTGATTTCTAAAATATAAAAACTTTAAAAATGAAAAATAGAATCTTAGTCCATTTGGGCTACTACAATAAAATACCTCATAGATCGGGTCATTTACAAACAATAGAAATATATTGCTCACAGTTCTGGAGGCTGAAAAGTCCACAATCAAAGAGTCAGCAGACTCAGTGTCTGGTAAAACCTTGTCCCTCATAGATGACACCTTCAGTGTCTTCACATGGCAGAAGGAGCAGTTGATTCCCCATATCCCCTTTTACGAGGACACTAATCCCATTACGCAGCAAACACTTCAAGACTTAATCAATTCCTACGGGCTCCACCTCTTAATATTATCACGTTGGGCATTATGTTCCAATAGATGAATTTGGGTTGGGAGAGAACACCAACATTCAGACCACATCCAGAAAAACATCCACTTAATGATGCAAGAAGAAAGTAAGGCCATTCAAAAAATACAACAAAAACATAAAAAGATGGAAAATGTAAGAGAAGAGAAGAGAGAAAAGAAAACCAAATCCAAAAATTCCAATATCTAAAAGTGCTGAAAGAAAGAACACATGAAGAAAAAAATACATGAATATTTCTCAATCAAAAAGAAAATCTTCGATTTTGATCTTGATAAGGCCACCAAAGGCTGAGAACAAATTTTTAAAAGACCCAAATAAACAGATAATATTGAAATTTCATAATATCACACATAACAAGCAAATCCTAAAAGCTTTAAACAAGTATCTAGACAGAAACAAGAATCACCCTAGCACAGGGGTCCTTGGTAGTACCACTGTACAAGAGGATACCAGGGTTATGCTTTCAAAAACCTACATGGACATGAAATTTTATGTTCAGCTAAAATATCAGCCAAGCATAAGGGTAAAAGACATTTTCTGTCATGCAAAGAGTCAGAAAATATATGCATCCTTCTGAGAATACCTTAAAAATAATCTGACAAAAATGAAGACGACAACGTGGGATTCTAGAAAGTGTGGAACACGTTCAGGACTCCTATAAAAAGAAAACTTAGGTCTTAAGTTTAGATAGTAACTGGTCCAAATCCATACCACAAGCTAAAGAGACAGAGGAAAAATGTCTTCTGCCTATTATACAAACATCTGACAAAGAACACAGACTTTTTAAATAAGAACAGGTAAAAAGAACAGAAATTCCAGGGGGGAAAGTTGTTCAGACAGTCCATGACTTAAATATTCAACAGATCTAAATGGAGCGTAATTTGGATAATTAATGGACTATACAGAAAAGTAATGAATTTGACTTTGATATTTAAAATACTCTTTTTTTTATAGATACAGGTTGAAGGGCTTATCATTTTCATCTCTTAATGGGTCCAAAAAAAACTGCAAGTTCTCTAGGAAATATTTACATAGTTATAAAATTGTAAACACCACTTACGGTTTTCCAATTTCAAAAGTCAAAATTCAAGATATCTCATAGTATAATGAAGGGACTGTGAAATCAGAATTATCTGGAAAGTTTATTTTAAACCTGGGCCTTGAAAAAAATGTATGGAAGCTAGAGATTCAATAGATCAGGTGCAAGTCCTAGAGATCTGCATTTTAATAAATTCTCCAAGTTTTAACCTTTATACACTAAATTTGAGAATCACCGCTATAAAGCAGTAATCTCCAAAATTCTTCCTTATACATCTTATTAACAAAAGACTTGTGTGTGTCTACCTCTAATATACAGAATCCATGTTTATTCATAAATTATATATACTTGATATTAATTTTTTATATTATAGATAAGAAAAACAGAAATTATAAGGGATGAGGGCAGTGAAAATATTATTTTAATATTTCCATTAGCTCAACCAAGACAAAAGTAAAAATTCAGGACAGGTTAGAAAGTTGAAAAAAAGGAGGGGAGGATAAAAAAAAGAATCATAGAAATGACAAAGTCCCAAGACTTCTCTAGAAGGCTTATGCTGCTAAAAACAAAGAGAGTCTGAGTGATCAAATTTCATCTCATGGATGACTGAAGAAGTAACAACGGTATTTCAACAAAAGACTTAATTAAACAAAAAAGACTTAATTTTGTTCATTAAAAAAATGGACTGATGAATAAGACATACAAGCCACACAAAACTGATTACACTATTTTAAGTGTTTACAATAACCAAGGATGGTAAAATTAGACATAATCAGGCATGTATCAAAGATTTTTAACATGTAAAATTACAGATAGTATTGGAATGACCCCAGGGCTGTTAATTCCAAAGGTAAAAATAATTTAAGTAATCAAAAGCAGTATTCAGATTATATGATCATGATTCTAATTTTTTTAAAAGGAAAAGGTATCCATATGCTTAGTTTCTCGTTTAGGAATATAATGAAATCTTTTTAATAGGAAAGCAAGTGTTTAATTGCTGTGCTAAGTGTCATGGGACTACTCCACACCAAATGTTTGATAAGGAATACCCAGCATCACTCTACTGTTTCTAATGGCCAAGGAGAGACCCAACAATCCATAGTTAAATGACTGGGCATCCCCTGCAGGGTAATATGGAGTACTAAGTGAAATTTCCGCAACCTATTCCAGAACACTTATTCTACTCTGCCAAGGTCGTCTCAGGCTTTCAAGTACACACTGCAATTACCTTAGGGGAAAACTAAGTCATGTCTAGGAAGTTCCCTATAGGGGCAGCCTATGGAGGAAAAAGTCAAACAACAGGAACTTTACTAATTTTTAAAGTTGAACTATAGCACTTCAAAACACACACACATATACAAGTCTAAGCCATAGTTTTATCTCTTACCTGCAAACTTTCCATATACATCATAATATGAACAGGAGACAGTCTACCTATACTTTGTGAACTGGCACTGTAACTGCAAAGCCAGTTCCAACAGGTTCAACTTTGTCAATAACAGAATGGTAAGTTTTTTTTTCCCTTGCAGTGAATCCCTAGGTGGCAAGTCACAAAACTCAAGTATGCACAGACGAACCAAGCATGCCCAATTAGTGACCTCAGAGGCAGTGGGAACAAAAACTCAACCACATAGGAAACCTAAGTACCTGAACTGAGGAGCATGGACCAGAGCTAGAAGCAAGGGGAGTGCCCTGTTTTGTTGCTATGCAAACTAAGAGCACCTCTCTTTGTATGGCTCAATCACATCATGCCTTGTTGCATTTTCCTAGTTACTCTCTTCCTATAAAACCTCCTTGAGACCCTGCTCAAGGAGAGACATTTGAGCACTGCCTCCTGTTTCTTTTCCTGCAGACTTTACGCAACAAAGCTTTTTCTCATCTCTATCTGGTGGCATAGTTGGCTTCCATGTGTGTCAGGAAGCAAGTCCATTGCTTAGTAACAGTACCCTTGTAATAAATCTAAAAACTAATATTCTACTCCACGTTCATGTGGAAATCAAATGACTGTCTTTGAGACATTAATGACAAGTTTTAAATTTAATTCTGAAAAGAAACAAGTTCAACAAACCAAACTCATGAAAAAATAATCTGGTAACTCACCTTTCCACAACCAAACTGACTGCATGTGTGAGATCTGGGTTTGCCACCTGGAGACGCTTCCACAAAGACCATACAAATTCTTTATCAGCCTTAAAGAAATAAAAGGTATTTTAAATGCACTGCTTTGAGTAGTATCAGAGAAGAAAAGACACTACATTAAATCAAAAAATGAAAAAAAAAAAAAACATAATTACTTGATCCCTAGTTATATAACTATACCAATAGATTCTTTTTAAAAAGTATGGCAGGAAAGCTTTATCTTATTTAAAAAGTTCTTACACTGGTAACCCACATTGAATTTTACTATTTCTATCACCCATGTTTTGGGATGCAAATGTTGAAATACTGAAATCTTTCCTAAAAGGAAAATGCCCTTTAGATAATGCTCCATTTTTCATCTCCCTTTTTTAGTAAAACTCCTTTAAAGAGTTGCCTAGAATCACTGAACCACCTCAGCTCCCATTCACTCTATAATGTTCTCCAGTAAGATTTCCCCTCACCACTATTATGCTAAAGTCATTTTTCAAGGTCCTCTACATTGCCAAACTAAAGGACAATGGACAGCTTCAGTCCTTACTGCCTATGTTAGTCACTAACCATTAAAAAATAGTGATGTCTGGGCGGCGCCTGTGGCTCAGTGAGTAGGGCGCCGGCCCCATATGCCAAGGGTGGCGGGTTCAAACCCAGCCCTGGCCAAACTGCAACAAAAAAATAGCCGGGCGTTGTGGTGGGCGCCTGTAGTCCCAGCTGCTCGGGAGGCTGAGGCAAGAGAATCGCGTAAGCCCAAGAGTTGGAGGTTGCTGTGAGCCGTGTGACGCCACGGCACTCTACCCGAGGGCGGTACAGTGAGACTCTGTCTCTACAAAAAAAAAAAAAAAAAAAAATAGTGATGTCTAGAGATTCTGATTAACTGGTCTCAGGTAAGATCCAACCATCAGGATGGATCTGTACACTCAGGGCTGCGAACCACTTCGCTAGGTGATGTGACCACCTGTCATTCCCATGATTTTACACACCAATTCTATGCTGAGACTCCAACATTTCTATCTATAGATATAAGGCTCAACTGTTTATTCAACAGTTCCACTTGAAGGCCTAACAGGCATTTTAAATTTAACTTGTCCAAAATAAAATTCTTGACTCCTTACCTTCTCACAAATCTGCCCTTCTGTATTTCAGAAAATGACACCACCATCTACTCATTTGTTCAAAAACCTAAAACATAAGAGTCAATCATGGTTGCTCTCTTTTCCTTACACTTAATATCCAAATCATCAAAACTCTTCACTGGGTTCCCATCAAGTTACGAAAATAATCCAAACTGTTTACCAAGACTACAAGACTCCATGACCCCATACACCTCCCCAACCTCATCTACCATCACTCTCTTGTTCACATTTATTTTCTTGCTCTATTTGAACCAGGGCCTTTGCACATACATCATCCATCATATATTCATGCAGATTATTCAGGTCATTGCACAAATCATTCAGATGACTGCACAAATAATACGGCCTATATCTATAATAGCCACCAAAACTCACAAGTCCCTGGTAACCCCTTGTCCTGTTTCATTTTCCCACAACACATTTAATAATTTTCTATTTGCTTAGTTATTTGGGTTTATTTATTTGGCAGATACCTCAATCTTTGACACCATCGACTGTCTTTATGTTTCAAAGAAACCTGGCCTTTCTTTCCTTATGGGCTCTGTGACTTAAGTTCTGCCAATGATATGTAAGAAGTATTGCTGTAAATTGATAGGAATTCTACTTACGTCTAAAAATGTGTTAAAAATATTCTTCCAATGTTCTATTTATTTAACTTTATTTATGATGGCAAATTTCTTAGGAAAAAGTTATTAATTTTATAAACTTAAATTAATCCACCATTTCTAATATGGCTTACTAATTTTATGGACCAGTTAGAATTTTATGTACCAGACATCTCTACTTTGAAATTAGAAATACTTTAACCTGTTCTTTCTTTTAGAATTACTGGCTTTTAATTTTATATTGACAAATAGAAATAATATATATTTATGGTATACAACATGTTTTGATACATGTATATACTGTGGATGGCTAAATCAAAATAACTGATGTAACCTATTACCACATACACTCATCATTTGGGGGGAAGAACACTTAAAATCTACTCTTTTACCAATTTTCAAGTATGTAACACATTGTTATTAACTATAGACACCATGATGTACATTAAGGGTGGAAAGTGAAAAAAAAAATATTAAGGTCTTTGTGAACAATAAAATGCTACAAAGGACCACGTACACAAGAGTTTTGCGATTTCTGTAAGTTATTTAAATCCTATGTTATCTTCAGTGTGGCTTATACTACTAATTACTAAAGAGATCCTCTTTCATATATGAAAATTAAAGCCCCCCCACAAAACATGGAACTAGTGTTCAAAGTATTCTAGACATAATTAAATAGAGAAATTAACTATTGTCACTCATATTCCCTTTATGTTTTCCTATATTTTTTCTTCCTTCAGGCATTTAAAGGTGATCTTTTAAGAAAAAAAAGAAACTTTTAAAAATACTCTGGATCCTCTGGACCAACATGGAATCACACTACCTCTTAAACTTAATCAGGAGGAAACAGAACTCTTTAACCATCCAATATCAAGCACCAAAGTTGCAATAATAAAAACACTACCACCAAAAAAGAAGTCTTGGACCAGACAGCTTTACACCAGTATTCTACCAAACCTTTAAAGAAGAGCTTGTACATATATTGCAGAACTTATTTCAAAACATTGAGAAGGAAGGAACTCTTCCCAACTCCTTCTACAAAGCAATTATCACCCTGATACCAAAACCAGAAAAGGACCCAACAAAAAAAGAAAAACTACAGACTAATTTCATTAATGAATACTGATGGAAATATACGTGATAAAAATCCTAGCAAATACAGTACAGCTACACATTACAAAAATTAAACACCACGATCAGGTGGGCTTTATCTCAGGGATAAAAGGTTAGTTCAACATATGCAAATCCATTGATATAATTCACCACATAAATAGAAGCAAAAAGAAAGACCATATGATCCTCTCAATAGATGCAGAAAAAGCATTCAACAAAATTCAGCAACCTTTTCTGATAAGAAAACTTAAGAAGGGCGGCGCCTGTGGCTCAGTGAGTAGGGCGCCGGCCCCATATGCCGAGGGTGGCGGGTTCGGACCCAGCCCGGGCCAAAGGGCAACAGAAAAATAGCTGGGCGTTGTGGCGCGCGCCTGTAGTCCCAGCTCGTCGGGAGGCTGAGGCAAGAGAATCGCGTAAGCCCAAAAGTTAGAGGTTGCTGTGAGCTGTGTGATGCCACGGCACTCTACCCAAGGGTGGTACAGTGAGACTCCGTCTCTACAAAAAAAAAAAAAAAAAAAGAAAACTTAAGAAAAGAGGTATTGATGGCACATTTCTTAAATTGGTAAAAGCCATCTACAACAAATCCATACCCAATATCATACAAATGGCATAAAACTTTTCCACTTAGAACTGGAACCAGACAAGGATGTCCACTTTCATCTCTGCTATTCAACAAGGTGCTGAAAAGTCCTAGCAAAGGCAATCAGACAAGAGAAGGCTATCAAGGGCATGTAAATAGGGACAGAGGAGGTCAAACTTTCACTCTTGGCTGATGATATGATCTCATACTTAGAAAACTCTTGGGATTCACCCACAAGACTCCCGGAAATGATCAAGAAATACAGTAACCTCTTAGGATATAAAATTAATGTCCAAAACCAGTAGTCTTCATATACTCCAATAACAGACAAGCTGAGAATCAAGTCAAAGTCACAACAATACCCTTCACAGTGCTTCAAAGAAAATTAAATACCTTGGAATATACCTAATAAAGGATGTGAAGGATCTCTGCAGAGAGAACTATGAAACCCTGAGAAAAGAAATAGCAGAAGGCATTAACAAATCGAAGAACATACATGCTTATGGCTGGGAAGAATCAACATTGTTAAAATGTCTATACTTCCCAAAGCAACATACAAGATTTAATGCAATCCCCCAATTTTATTTAATGCAATAAAGTATAATGTCATACTTTATAGAACTTGAAACAAACAGTTCTTCATTTTATATGAAACCAGGAAAAAAACCAAATAGCTAATGCAAGTCTAAGAAATAAAAACAAATCTGGAGCATCACACTACCAGACCTCTGGTTATACTGTATGTCTGTACTGATCAAAAAAGCATGGTATTGTCATAAAAACAGAGACACAAACCTATGGAACAGAACAGAGAACTTAGAGATGAAACCAGTCTCATATCTGATCTTCTATACACTAAACAAAAATATACACTGAGGAAAAAAATCCCTATTTAATAAATGTTATGATCTGGTTAGCCACAGGCTGAAACTGGACCCGCACTTCTCACCACTCACAAAAATTAACTCATGCTGGATAAAATATTTAAATCTACGACACTAATCCATAAAAACTCTAGAAGAAAGTATGGGAAAAACTCTTCATGGATATCAGCCTGGGTAAAGATTTTATGAGGAAGACCTCATTGGCAATTATAGCAACAACAAAAATAAAAAAAAAATACATGGGACCTAATCAACCTTTAAAGCTTCTGCACAGCAAAGAATACAATAAACAAAGTAAATACGCAACTTTCAGAATGAGAGAATATATTTACATATTATGAATCTGACAAAGAGCTAATAACCAGAATCTACAAAGAACTTGAGCAAAATAACAAAAGAACAAACAAGGCAATTAATCACTGGCCAAGAGACATAAACATATATTCTCCCATGAGGACAGATGAATGGCCAACAATCACATGAAATCATCAGATTTCAGAGAAATCTAGTCATCAGAGAAATGCACATTAAAATCACCTTGAGATATTACCTAACCCTTGAGAACAGCTCACATAAGAAGGTCCCAAAGCTGCAGATGCTGGTATGAATGTGGAGAGAAGGGATCCCTTGTGTGCTGCAGGTGTGACTGCAAACTAATATAGCCTCTGTGGAAAGAGCTAAAAGTAGACCTTCCATTTGATCCCACAATTATATTACTAGTATCTACTGAGAAGAAAATAAAATAATTTTATCAAGGTCATTTGTACTCAAATGTTTATAGTAGCTCAGTTCACAATCACAAAGATGTGAAAACAACCCACTTTATTAACCCATCAACCCACTGATGGGTTAATAAAGTACAGTATGTGCGTAAGTGTGTATGTGTGATACTCACACACTCATGGAATACTATGAAGACTTTACATCTTTTGTATTTACGTGGTTGGAGCTGAAGAACATTATCCTCCTGTCACCCTGGGTAGAGTGCCATGGAGTCATAGCTCACAGCAACCCCCAAATGATCCTCAAGTGATCCTCTTGCCTCAGTTCTATTTTTAGTAGAGACGGAGTCTCACTTTTGCTCAGGCTGGTCTCAAACTTGTGAGCTCAAGCAATCCAACCACCTCAGCCTCCTAGAGTGCTAGTATTACAGGTGTGAGCCACCATGCCCAGCCTCAAGAACATTATCCTTAATAAAGTTAAAAGCAAGCACACCATGCACTCAATACTAATTTTAAAGTAGTACATGAACTACAGGCCCACAAGAGAGAAAAACAACTAAATTCAAGGAGGGGGGAAGGGAAGGGGCAAGAGGATTGGTAAGCTCCCTTCAAGTGCAATGTAAGAGAATATGGCATACCTCCTGGGTGAAAGACTCGACTACAATCTTCATGCTGCCTAACAAATGTAAACGAGGTAACCTAACTGTATGTACCCTTATATTAATCCAAATTTGAAAAATAAAAATATTCTTTATCCTTACTACAGAACTTCCAAACAGAATCACTCTAAAATTGAAATAAAAATTCCTATCCCTTCTCATAATAGTTTATTAAAGAAATAGCTGACTAAATTCTAGGTAGTTTGGGTCTAAATCTGCTTGGAAGATGACTGATTTTGTCTTTCACTATCAGCTAGCATGGAAATCTGTACAAAGACATCCAGAATTGCCCTTTCTTCACTGGGTACCTACTCTCCAAATACCTAATTTAGTGTTTAAGTTATATATTAGGTCCTCAATTAGCATCTACTGGAATAATAAAATCAACAAACATCTGAAAACTATTCCCTACATTTAAACAAATAATTTGCTCATCAGAACTCAAGGAAAACCATGGAAAGATTTTACTTACAATGTATGGCACAAAGTAGTCACTCAGTAAATTAGTAACAAAAAATTGTGCAAAAAGATTCACCAATTAGAATATACCTTCTAACAAGAGGAGGTATTAATTATATAGCACATTCTCACAATCTTCCTTGTTAATGGAGAAGGTTTCAATACATTTAAATTTTTAACATGTAACTGGATGAGTTCTTTGGTCATATACTCTCCAAATACACATCATTCAAAGTTAGTTTCATCATTAAAGTTGGTAATGAACACATTATTTTTTTTTTTTTATTAAACCATAGCTGTGTACATTAGTATGATCGTGGGGCACCATACACTTGGTTCATAGATCGTTTGACACATTTTCGTCACATTAGTTAACATAGCTTTTGTAGCATTTTCTTAGTTATTTTGCTAAAAATGCCCTAAATAATTTTTTACCTGAAATTGGCTTATAGTTTTAATAAATAGTTTTGGCTAATATTTTAATAATAACCTTGATAATATTATATAAATCTAACATTACTTTTATCATCTGGTATTCTAAAATAAGCACATACACATACACTCAACATCCTTTGTCAGTAGTGACATATTCTTAAAATACACCATGAAAATAAAAGATGAAATTAGGTTCCAAATCAATGAAATAAGGCATAATTGTCATGGATGCAAACTTACCCTTTAGAATGCCTTTGAAAATTCCTTGGGAAAAACTACATTTTGAAGTTAACTTACTATCCTCAGTAATACCTGTTCTCCCCACATTGAAATGAACCGCTTTTTCTTCAGGTAAGCATTACGCATAGTTTGCTTGCTAATCTGGCAGCCTTACTTTCTCAAAGTTTAATTAGATAATACAATCATATAAAGTGGAATGCAATGCCCATACATTAAGAGAAACACTGAATTATTTTCTATTAAATGCTTATTCTAAAGCATTCCAATGGAGAATGGTACACGGAATCCTTCAAACTCTGTTTTGAGAGACTGAAACAAAACTAACATGAACCAAGTTTCGCAAATAGCCCTGTAAGATACACCACAGGTATGATCCCAAATGTTCTGGCATAGTAACTGAGATAACGCCGGAAAGGCTATGTTAACCATTGTGATAAAAATGTGTCAAATGGTCTATGAAGCGAGTGTATGATGCCCCATGATCATATCAATGTATACAGTTATGATTCAATTAAAAAAAAAAAACTAACATGAAGCTACTACTTTTAACTATGTACTAATTAGCAGGGTTCTTTTTCCCTATATGTTTGACCCATTACTGGCCAATTCATCTGAAGAGAATTTTTAAAAATAGAATTGCAAATAAAATATCAGAGTTCATAACACACTATTAGGGCAAATACTTTCTGAAATTATAAGCTCAGAACAAAATACAAAATGCTTTAGTTCACTAGTGTCTTTTTTTTTTTTTGAGACAGAATCTCACTATGTCACCCTTGGTAGAAGGCCATGGCTTCACAGCGATTCTTTTGCCTCAGCCTCCCAAGTAGCTGGGACTACAGGCGCCCGCCACAATGCCCAGCTATATTTTGGTTGCAGTTGTCATTGTTGTTCAGTTGTTCTGGGCTAGGTTCAAACCTGCCAGCCTTGGTGCATGTGGCCAGCGCCATAACCACTGTGCTACAGGCACCGAACGTCACTAGTGTGTTTTATTTATCCTTAACCAGTGAAGAACAGAAAATGAGAAAAGTTAGGTTCATCATTAAAGTTGGTAATGAACACATGAACGAAGAGGGCATCCACGTAAAATGTCTCAAATTTGTATAACCAAATGCACATTAAATTTGAACAAGATGGTCCTGTGTTTACAGCCTTGACTCAGTCAGCAAAGACCTATAAACAGGGCAAATGAATTCAATATAACAAATGGAGAAAAAGTGAATGTCATTAATGTTTTATTAATCTAAATTATGTGTATGTATGTATATGTACTAGATTGAGATATAAAATGAATTTTATTTTGGGTTACAATTTTAGCACAGTTTTAATACTATGTATTTGGGGGGACTGTGATTCCTAGATGAATAAACAAGCAGAAGAATTTAAAAAGATGTAAAGGTGAGTGTTTTAGTACTTAAGTGAATTTTTAAGTAACAATGGGGATTTCCAATTACTATTTTTCCCAAGTTTTCCCAAGAGCAGGAGTCTGGTTTGACTAAAGTTTTATGGTATAGGATACTGCCATCCTCATCTCACATTTCTAGAATGCCTATGATCATTTAATGGTATTGTTACAAAATCTTAATAGGCTATTATGACCATTTCTGTATTTTTACACATGCCAAGAGTATCAGTCATCTTCATAGTCTACATATATCCAAGGTCACAAAAGCCAACACCCTGCTTGGAGTCATATGGTTAAAAGAATGTTAACAGTGAGTGAATGTGGGAGAAGGGGCTCTTCAGGCTGTTTCCAGAAGATTCACTTCCTTAATCAAGTCAGTCTTAAAAAGTAAATATCTTACCTCCTTAGCTAGCCAAAGGCAAACTATGAGAAGGAGTGATGGGGGGAAAGGGTACAAAAAATAAGAGCAATGTCTTAGATTAGGACTTAAAGTAACAAAGGCCTTCAACATGGGTTCACATTTTTAAACTCCCCAAGGGTAAGAGCTACAGAGGACAAAATGCTTTAGTTCAACGGCCTCTTTTATTTATTCCTTTGCTCCTTAACCAGAGAACAGAAAATGGAAAAATGAAAGAGGGCAGCCACATAAAATGTCCTAAACTTGTTTAACCAAAGGCATATTAAATTTGAACAAGATAGTCCTGTTTTTACAGCCTTGACTCAGTCAGCAAGGACCTATAAAAGGAGCAAAGGAATCCAATAGAAGAAAACTATGAGAAGGAATGAGTATTATGAATGGTTTTATTCATCATATTGTTTACAAAGTTACCTGGGTGTTTAGCAGTGCCTAACTGGCGTCTACCTTTAAGACAGTGATTTTAGGATGTACTGTTGAGTGAGTTTCAAACATTTAATCTCACAACCCTGTCTAAACGTTCTGGTTAAAATCAAAGAGAAAGTGGTAAAAATACAAAACTAAAGTTAAATCTCTATTAACATGAGTACTGTCAAGTTCATCTTAACAAACCTACAAGTAATAGGAAAGTATTTGCTAATACAACTTAGTAAATGCTTTTCACTCGCAAGATCACACGAAAATGAGATTTCTCACTCAAAGTCTATGGAATTACTATACTTGGTTAATAAATAAGTAAAACGCATTATCTATTGTGTGTAAGTTCCCAACTCCCAGCCTCCCTAAAGATTGTCTGTGTTCACCACTTAACTATGCAAAAAAAAAAAGAGGGCAAGCGTGGGTTTGAAAATTGAAAACAAGCTCCTCCTTCGGTGATGGACTTTAACAAAAATGTTTTCACTTTCCTGTTCATTTCAACTTTTATGGACTGCACTCCACTTGTGGGTACCAGGTACCAACTACAGTCACCTCTGAGAAGTTGGGTAAGGAGAAGGGAGGGGCGTGCAACTGCGTGTTTCCAAGTGACCTAAAGCAAACCCGGGGTGCGGAGACTAACCCCGCCCGGCGGGTGTCCGGAACAAAGCAGAGGGACAGGGTTGAGGAGCCGGGCCTCCCTCCAGCCCAGGCAGCCGGCCGACCCGGCTGTGGAGCAGGCGGGGAGAGCCGCCTGGTGGGGCTGGGTGAGAGAAGCAATCCAAGGCAGAGGGAGAAGGGCGCGCCTCCCCATGGATCCCGGCCCGCTGTGGAAGGGAAAGGCCGGCGGCGAAAGTCCTCGATACCTGACACAGGGCCAGCTCCTCCTTTAGACTGCTCAGCTCTTTCTCCAGCAGCTGCGTCCGGCTCGCCATCGCCTCCTCTACCGAGAGTCCCTCTAGCCGCCAGGACCCCGTGGGCGCGCTGAGGAAGGGAGCATGAACCAGAACTACCCGCCCTGGCCCTTGCCGGCCCCCTGACCCTTCTTCGCCCCGCCAGGATATATCACTTTTGTCCCGGACCGGCTCTCGCGCTGCGCCGACAAGACCCGAGGCCTCGCTGCGCACTGCATGTACCTCAGCTCCCCGCCCAACATGTGGGGACTTGGGGCCTAACTGTCGCCCTGCGGGTGGAGGGAATTGTGAAGGCGACGAGCGCGCCGCCATGGCCGCGGCTCCTAACGGGTCAAGTTCCCTCTTGGAAACTCCCCCCTTCTCTTCCCCATCCTGGCGAGCCCGGAGCGCCGAACTGCGCATGCGCAAGTTTTTTCCCGCCTTAGCACGCGGGGTCTCGTGTTCGCAGGCTCTGGCCAGCTTCCTGCGGGCCGCGCGCCCGGCGCGAGCGTTGGGCTGCGCAAGCGCCGTGGGTGAGGGGTGAGGCTGGTCCTCCCGGCCCGACCCGGAGCTTCTCTGCCTGAGTCCTGCCGCAGGAACGCCTCGATTTCCCACTTACAAATCCCACCCAGCTTACCCCCCCGTCTCTTAAGCCTTAACAAGTCCCACCTCCACCCCACCTCCTCTCCAAATGATCCTTAACTGTGAATCCCTCCTCGTTCAAGGCCCCTGCCAACTCGTTTGTCACGTTTCATTGACCGCCCTGGAGTGCTAGTCACACGGCTAATCTCTTCAGCGCTGTTGTAAACTCCTTGAGGATCAAGGAGTAAGTTTTAACTTAAGTGTTTTCTTTGCACCTCTTGGCAATACTGCTTTGCCTACAGCCTGTATCCTCCTGACCGATGTCAAGAAGTGGAAAACCTTGTGCTGAGTTGGGACCATCAAGCAGGCTTCCCATTTGAATTATGATCCTTGTACACCCTTTGTCTTTTGTTTTGCAAGAGTCATGATTTCCCTGAAGTTTTATGTCAGCTGTTTTATTCATTGGCTGGAAATCAGAGTGAGCAGGAGGACCATGTTACCTGACAGTTAGGGTCCTTAGACCCATTCGAAATCGTAATTGGAAGTGTGGTTTAGGAAACAAGACTTGCTTTATTCTTTCATTTTTTCTGGCTTCTTACTTGGTTTCTTCATAAACTTTGAATAGGCCATAACCTTCTCTTTCTTTGTCCTTAAAATACTCTTCGCTATTTAAGTGTTTCTTAGGACATGTATGTTGAACTGGCACCAGAATTTTACAGAAAGCTAGATTTGCCGTCCTCTGCAGAAAGAGTTCCAGAATACATGGAAAGAGCTGAAGCGGGGGTTAACAGACAGTAGAAGTAGGAATGTGACCCCTAACTAATGACTTCATGTAATCAAAGTTACAGTATCTGCTCCAGAATCTACTCAGTATGCCAAAAGTCATCTTCCCAATTAGAATCCTACTCAGGTGAGATGAGTGGGCTTCCCACTGAAAGTAAATACCTCACAAAAGTAATAAAGGATTGCATTAGAAAAAGTGCAAATAAACATCTCTTAGAAGTAGCTATCATATTGTTATATTACCACGTGCTAAGTTCAGGCTATGTACTATTCATATATTCAATTCTTACATCACATTAAATTAGACATTATTATCCCCATTTTACTAGTGAGGAAATAGAGTTGAGAAGTTATTGTAACTTGCCTGAAGATCTATTATTAGAAAAGAAAAAATTTGAATCTACTGAACTCCATTTATCTCTAAAACCTGTGCCCTTGATTGCTACCTTACTCCACTAAAAATACAGCATTAGGTCAGATAGCAAGTGAAATTTCACAAGGCATAAAACTGGTAATTCTAACCACAAAATTCCCATGTTTGACTGTAAATCAACGTAAATGCACATTTTAATTGCTATATGTTATTCACTCAAAAAGGTATCATTTCAACTAATCATAGAGAGATTCTTTTGAAAAGCAATGAAATCTATTATGTATGATAAATACTACAGGGTGGCCATGAAATTCGTGTATATATGTGTATATATGTGTGTGTTTGTGTATGTGTTTGTGTGTATAAATGACCACACAAAAGTATAATATCCAGAATCTTTAGGCAATTTTTAAAAATTTTCTCTTTATTGTGGTTAAATACACATAATGTAAAAATTTACCATCACAGCCATTTAAAATGGCAACAAATGAAGAACAATTCAATGGCATTAACTACATTCACCATTTTAGGCAACCGTCACCACTACCCAGTTCCAGAACATTTTCATCACTTGAAATAGAAATCCCATGGCCATTAGTGACCCACATTTTTCCTCCCCCAACCTCCAGGCAGCCATTAATCCCCTTTATGTCTATATATTTGCCTATTTTGTATATTTCATATAAATGGAACAATTCAAAATGTGGCCTTTGTGTCTAGTTTCTATTACTTAGCATAATGTTTTCAAGGTTCACCTATGTTGAGGCATGTATCAGTACTTTTGTTCTTTTTTGTAGCTGAATAGTATTTCATTGTACAGCTATACTACGTTTTGTTTACCTATTCATCAGTTAATAGACATTTGGTTTCTTTCCACTTTTTGCCTATTGTGAATAAAGCTATTATAAACATTCAGGTTTCTATTTAAAAACCTATGTTAATTTTTTTGTGTATAAAGTGTATACAATGGTCATTTTACATCCCTATAAGCAGTGTATGAGAGTTCAAATTTCTCAGATCCTAGCCAACACTTGTTTTCTGTTTTTGTTTTGCTTTATTTTTTATGGCCATCCTAACGTGTTTGAAGTGCTATCTCATTGTGGTTATGGTTTGCCTTTCCCCAATGATGAATGACATTGAGCACTTTTTCATGTACTTATTGTACATTTGTTTGTCTTCTTTGGGAAAATACCTATTTAAGTCAGTTGACTATTCATTGGGTTCTTTGTCTTTTTGTTGTTCAGTTATAAAATCTTTATTGGCAGACAATTTCTAAAGAAAAGAAACGTATACGATTCTGGAAGTATACATAGGAAATTCTTTCTTGTACTAGTTATTTGCTAGTAATGTATGAAATATTGAATATTAATATAATGCTTGTGACTCAGAAAAATAAGCTAAATGATACTTGAATAAAAAATGTCTAATGCAATTAAGATGTTTCTCCTGGGCCAGATGCAATAGCTCGCGCCTGTAATCCTAGCACTCTGGGAGGCCAGGGTGGGTGGATTGCCTGAGCTCAGGAGTTGGAGACCAGCCTGAGCATGAGGGAGGCCCTATCTCTACTAAAAATTGAAAAAAAAAAAAAAAAAAAAACACTAGCCAGGCATCGTGGCAGGTGCCTATAGTCCCAGCTACTCAGGAGACTCAGGCAAGGGAATTGCTTGAGCTCAAGAGTTTGAGGTTGCTGTGAACTATGACACCATGGCACTCTACCAATGGCACAGAGTAAGACTCTGTCTTAAAAAAAAAAAAGTTTCTACTGTTTAACTTTTTGTTCAAATATTTAAGTGATGATTTCTGTTTCGCAAAAATACATAAAGTCTGCTGAGGATAAAGTATACCAGAATACAAAGACACATGATTCTCTCAATATTACTCATATATTGTTAAAATATTCAGAAAAATAAGGGAAATATACAAATTAATATGGTATTTAAATAGTACCTGTCACCTTAATTTTACTATTTTTTATTTTCTCTATACATATACATGTGTTTATTTGGTTTCCACTTTTTGCCTTCACAAAATTAAAGAGGCAATGTGCACAGCTATGATTTAATAATAAAAAAAATTAAAGATGCTTAAAATTTAATAATAATTACAATGTTTAAGACAAGAACTAGAAACAAAAACCTTGTAAAGAACAAACAAAGATAAATATATTCGGAAAAGAAATCAGATGTTTGCTGCAACGAAATGTTGAGCAATAATAATAATAACAATAATAATGCAAAAAAAGTCACATT
Source organism: Nycticebus coucang (assembly GCF_027406575.1). Classification (NCBI taxonomy): domain Eukaryota; kingdom Metazoa; phylum Chordata; class Mammalia; order Primates; family Lorisidae; genus Nycticebus; species Nycticebus coucang. The sequence continues at coordinate 61,501,807 of NC_069781.1, forward strand.
CACATTGTCAGATAAAAATGTCTAGAATAGAATGCTTTGACCCTGAGGTTCAGAATGGAGTCCTCAGTTAACTTTTTTTTCCAAAGTCTCAAAAAATAGACAACTAATATTTATAAATAAAAATAAAAGATAATTTCAAAAAAACAGATCATGCCAAATCTTACAGACAATAGAAAAAGAAGAAATACTTCAAAATCATTCTACTTCACCTACTACTGTCTCCTTAATTTTAAAAGCTTATTTTTAGACAGGCAAGTGGCTCATGCCTGTAATCCTAGCATTTGGGGAGGCCAAGGCTAGGGGGATTGCCTGAGCTCAGGAATTGAAGACCAGTATGAGCAAGAATGAGACCCCATCTTTACAAAAAAAATAGGGTGGCGCCTGTGGCTCAGTGAGTAGGGCGCCAGCCCCATATACCCAGGCTGGTGGGTTCAAATCCAGCCCCGGCCAAACTGCAACAAAAAAATAGCCAGGCTTTGTGGCAGACTCCTGTAGTCCCAGCTACTTGGGAGGCTGAGGCAAGAGAATGACCTAAACCCAGGAGTTAGAGGTTGCTGTGAGCTATGATGCCATGGCACTCTACCGAGGGTGATAAACTGAGACTCTGTCTCTTAAAAAAAAAAAAAAATAGCCAGCAATTGTGGCTGGTGCCTGTAGTCTCAGACACTCGGGAAGATGAGGCAAGAGTGCACCCACAGCACTCTACCAAAGGTGACAAAATGAGACTCTGTTTAAAAAAAATATATATCAAAAGAATAAACAAAAAAAAATCATGTATTTTTAACTTCTATTTAAAAAGAGAAATAAGTACCACCATTTCTTAGCCTTTATGTTTCTTTGTTGTCGGAAATAATGCAGAATGTTAAGAGATATCTATTTCTCCTTTCCCAATTTGGCGTAATCTTTACTTGGTGAGCAGGATATAGTCAAGTTTTAAACTATTATTAAATATAGGTAAGACCTAAAATATCATAGATTTCAATTCATATCACTTTTAAATTTATCTCAACCTTTATGTTTCCTAGAGATTTAAAACAGGTATCACTTGCCACCCAACTCCTTCAGCATTAAAAGAGAAACTCACACACTAGAATGTATTAATGCCTTATGTGAACGAGCAGGCCTGTTTAGGGTGGATAAACAGCAATCTAGAAGTAAGCCAAGAGAACTGCTCTGTGCTTAAAATTACTACAATTTTGTTTGAGAAATTCTAGGCAACTATTGGTCCCCTGGTCAGTCCTAAGGATGCTTCAGGTCAAGATTCTAAGTATGTAAGGAGATACCACAGTTCCAGTTGTTCCATGTGATTTTCACATAGTTCAAAAATTATGACCCTCCAGAGGTATGATAACAGAATTGCATTTTCCATTGTCATCTCCAAAGACTACATAGCAGCCCAAAACCGTTTACACAACTGTCTTTTCTTCTAAATACAGGCTTTTCTAAAATTATCTCCACTGAACTCTGACTCTCAGTGTGGGTGTTTTTCTAGGAGAAAAGAAAAAAAACAACCTGTATGCTGTAAGCTTGAGTAACTTTTATCAGTTTACCTAGTTCAGCAAAGATTGGAATATAGTCCCAGATTCCCTGAAAAGTTCAGCTGATTCTACAATAATACACAGGGTGGCATAGTTTCAGCTCTTCGTTTTAATACATGACCAAAGTGAGACAACACCTTAGTTTTTCTACTTTCTCATTTATATTTACCGGGTATTTTAATGGAATATTCTTTACCATTAAGGCATTATTGCAAAAGTACTCCCGTTTGTCCATTTCTTTCACTTCCCTAGTTGTATCGTAAACAGGAAGGCCTTCTTTCTCCAGGGCCAACAACCTGGTGTGACATATCTGTCTTTATGATTCTCACATATTCCCTCCGACAGTGGTCCCCCAACCAACGAAAATAAACTACTTCTCTCCAGCTCTAGCTTTCACCCTATATACGTATTACTACTGATCTCTGGGATTACTGGTCCTTCATCTAGAATTTCTTCCCTTCCCCAAAAGATACACGTCCGCAGCTTGTTATCAGTAGCTTAAACACACAGGTGTTTATTTTCTCACCTAACAAGAAGCCCAGATTTAAAGAATCCACACTTAAGATTGTCATGAAGGATATTGACTCCTTCCAACCTAACTTGTTGAACTGAAAAAGTGACTTTCACCTTCATGATAACAAGATAGTTGTTAATACTGCTAGGATTACATCCCCATGCCTGTCTAGACAAAACGGGGAAGAGAAAGGATATACAACTATCTCATGAAAGCAAATGTTTTTCCATAATTCCCTAGTAGATTTCCACTTAGATTTCATTGGCCAGTCTCCGTTACCAGGCCACACCTAACTTCAAGAGAGACTGCAAAACATATTTAGTTATCATCCTAAATTATCATCCTAAATAAAATCAGCATTTTCTTAATAAGGAAGATGTGGAGAACAGATATTAGCAAGACAGTCTAAAATATCTGCCACAGTTGGCACCCAACAGTTGCCAACAAACACAGAATCAAACAGGTGTTATTTATAATGCTTCTACCTTACACTATTGTGTGATTTTTGCCTCCATCTTTCCAGCTCTAAATAAACAACAAAAGTAGAGGCAGTACAGCTGTACAAATCACAGCTCACATCTATTCCTGGCCAGGATTTTGCTGTCTTTCCTGCTGCTTCATTTCTTCTACTCTTCCCACTTAACCAGGTAGGAACAATACCTCTTTCCTGCAGTGTTTCAATGGCCAGGACTGAAACAAAAGGCACCGGGAAAGGAGACTAAAGCACTAGTGCAGGGCCTCACTCTAGATGCTGTGCTTCTAGAGTATGAACTCTAATTCTAGTGTATATTATCGCATTTCTATCAAATACACAGAATTTAAAAAATATAAAATTCTTTTATTTTACACCAAACCCTTCTGTCACACAAACTCCTGAGTGCACCTGTTCTCTTTCCCTGTTTTGCATTTGAGATGCTAGGCTTCTTGTTTGCAGAAATGGAACTCAACAATGAGTTTATTTTGTGGAAACTATATATTGTATTGTGGTAAGATATATATGTATATTATAAAATTCACCATTTTAACCATTTTTAGGTATACATCTCAGTGGTGTTAAGTATATTCACAATGTAATAGAACCATCACTACTATCCATTTCTAGCACTTTGTCATCATCCCAAATAGAAACTCTGTACCCATTAAATAGTAACACCTCATTCTCCTTGTCCCCCCAAATCCTATCTTTTTCTACTTTCCACCTCTATGAATTTGCCGATTATAGGCACTTCATTTAAGTAGAAACATACAATATTTGTCCTTTGGTATCTGATTTATTTCAGTTGGTGTACTATTTTCAAAGTTTATCCATGTTAAATCATGCATGAAAGTTATAATCCTTTTTAAAGCTTGAATAATATTCCATGATATGGATATTCTACATTTTGTCTGATATTCTACATTACCTGTTGTGGAACATTTAAGTTGTTTTCATCTTTTGGCTATTGTGACTAATGCTGCTATGAAAATTAGTGTACAAGAAGCTGTTTCAGTCTTTGCTTTTAATTCTTTGGGCAGAAATTATATTTTAAACAGTGTGAAAGTTGTAGTTAAAAATAAATCAGGTCCTTTCCTGTTTGTTCTGGGGTGAGGTCGGTTTTCACAGCTCCTTCTCCTTCTCGCTGGGAAGTCCAGGTGGCTGTACCACAGTCTCTGTCACCCTGTGACCAGCAAGTACTGAGAGGTTTGTAGGGAGGATGCCAGGACACCGCAGAAATCAGGAAATGAACTTGCTGTGTCTAAGCTGAACCTGATCACCTTTTTGAAACACATGGAAGGACACTGGAATGTGACAAGAGGAGATTCAGTAGCCACTACCCAGTCCACAGGCACAAGAACTTAAAGAGCAAGAGGAAGTGAAAGGAAAATTAGGGCAAGGAAACAGATAAAAGAAATCACTCATGAGGAAGAATCAACAGAAAACTCCAGGCAACATGAAGAACCAGTCCAGAACAACCCCACCAAGGGACCATGAGGTAGCTACTGCAGAGGATTCCACCTATACAGAAATGTTAGGAATGACAGAAAGGGAATTTAGAATACACATGTTGAAAACAATGAAAGAAATGATGGAAACAATGAAGGAAACTGCTAATAAAGTGGAAAATAACCAAGAGGAAATTCAAAAACAGAATCAAATAAGAGATGAACGATATGAAGAATATAAAAAGGATATAGCAGACCTGAAGGAACTGAAACAGTCAATATCAGGGAACTTAAAGATGCAATGGAAAGTATCAGCAACAGGTTAGACCATGCAGAAGAAAGAATTTCAGAGGTAGAAGACAAAGTTTTTGAGATAACTCAGATAGTAAAAGAGGCAGAAAAGAAGAGAGAGAAAGAAGAACGTTCAATGTCAGAATTATGGGACTTTATGAAGCGTTCCAACATACGAGTTATAGGAATTCCAGAAGGGGAAGAAGAATGCCCCAGAGGAATGGAAGCCATACTAGAGAATATTATAAAACAAAATTTCCCAAATATCACCAAAGATTCTGACACACTGCTTTCAGAGGGCTATCGGACCCCAGGTCGCCTCAACTCTAACCGAGCTTCTCCAAGACACATTGTGATGAACCTGTCCAAAGTCAAGACAAAAGAAAAGATTCTGCAACCTGCCAGGAGTAAGTGCCAGTTGACCTACAGGGGCAAATCCATCAGAGTGACCACAGACTTCTCTAATGAAACTTTCCAAGCAAGAAGACAATGGTCATCTACCTTTAATCTACTTAAACAGAACAATTTACAGCCCAGAATTCTGTACCCTGCTAAGATAAGCTTCAAAATTGACGGAGAAATCAAATCATTTACGGATATACAAACATTGAGGAAATTCACCACAACAAGACCAGCTCTACAGGAAATACTTCAACCTGTTCTGCACACTGACCACCACAATGGATCAGCAGCAAAGTAAGAACTCACAAATTAAAGGACAGAACCTAACCTCCACACTGATGCAAAAGATAAAACTAAGCAATGGACTCTCACCAAATAAGACGAATAGAATACTACCACACTTATCAATTATCTCAATAAATGTTAATGGCTTGAATTCCCCACTGAAGAGACATAGATTGGTTGACTGGATTAAAAAACACAAGCCAGCCATTTGCTGTCTGCAAGAAAGACACCTGGCTTCAAAACACAAATTAAAGCTCCGAGTCAAGGGTTGGAAGACAATATTTCAGGCAAATGGAATTCAGAAGAAAAGAGGAGTTGCCATCTTATTTTCAGATACATGTGGATTTAAAGCAACTAAAGTCAAAAAAGACAAAGATGGTCACTTTATATTGGTCAAGGGAAAAATACAACAAGAAGACATTTCAATTCTAAATATCTATGCACCCAATTTAAATGCTCCCAGATTCTTGAAACAGACCTTACTCAGTCTGAGCAATATGATATCTGATAATACCATAATAACAGGGGACCTTAACACTCCTCTTACAGAGCTGGACAGATCCTCTAAACAGAAATTAAACAAGGATATAAGAGATTTAAATGAGACCCTAGAACAACTGTGCTTGATAGACGCATATAGAACACTCCATCCCAAAGATAAAGAATATACATTCTTCTCATCACCCCATGGAACATTCTCCAAAATTGATCATATCCTGGGACACAAAACAAATATCAACAGAATCAAAAGAATGGAAATTTTACCTTGTATCTTCTCAGACCATAAGGCACTAAAGGTGGAACTCAACTCTAACAAAAATGCTCGACCCCACCCAAAGGCATGGAAATTAAACAATCTTCTGTTGAATAACAGATGGGTGAAGGAAGAAATAAAACAGGAAATCATTAACTTCCTTGAGCATAACAACAATGAAGACACAAGCTACCAAAACCTGTGGGATACTGCAAAAGCAGTTTTGAGAGGAAAATTCATCGCTTTAGATGCCTACATTCGAAAAACAGAAAGAGAGCGCATCGACAATCTCATAAGAGATCTTATGGAATTGGAAAAAGAAGAACAATCTAAGCCTAAACTCAGTAGAAGAAAAGAAATATCCAAAATCAAATCAGAGATCAATGAAATTGAAAACAAAAGAATCATTCAGAAAATTAATGAAACAAGGAGTTGGTTTTTTGAAAAAATAAATAAAATAGATAAACCATTGGCCAGACTAACGAGGAATAGAAAAGTAAAATCTCTAGTAACCTCAATCAGAAATGATAAAGGGAAAATAACAACTGATCCCACAGAGATACAAGAGATCATCTCTGAATACTAGCAGAAACTCTATGCCCAGAAATTTGACAATGTGAAAGAAATGGATCAATATTTGGAATCACACCCTCTCCCTAGACTCAGCCAGGAAGAAATAGAGCTCCTGAACAGACCAATTTCAAGCACTGAGATCAAAGAAACAATAAAAAAGCTTCCAACCAAAAAATGCCCTGGTCCAGATGGCTTCACTCCAGAATTCTATCAAACCTTCAAGGAAGAGCTTATTCCTGTACTGAAGAAATTATTCCAAAAAATTGAGGAAGAAGGAATCTTCCCCAACACATTCTATGAAGCAAACATCACCCTGATACCAAAACCAGGAAAAGACCCAAACAAAAAGGAGAATTTCAGACCAATCTCACTCATGAATATAGATGCAAAAATTCTCAACAAAATCCTAGCCAATAGATTACAGCTTATTATCAAAAAAGTCATTCATCATGATCAAGTAGGCTTCATCCCAGGGATGCAAGGCTGGTTTAACATACGCAAGTCTATAAACGTTATCCACCATATTAACAGAGGCAAAAATAAAGATCACATGATCCTCTCAATAGATGCAGAAAAAGCATTTGATAAAATCCAGCATCCTTTTCTAATTAGAACACTGAAGAGTATAGGCATAGGTGGCACATTTCTAAAACGGATTGTAGCTATCTATGACAAACCCACAGCCAATATTTTACTGAATGGAGTAAAACTGAAAGCTTTTCCTCTTAGCATTGGAACCAGACAAGGTTGTCCTCTGTCACCTTTACTATTCAACATAGTGCTGGAAGTTCTAGCCAATACAATTAGGCAAGACAAGGAAATAAAGGGAATCCAAATGGGAGCAGAGGAGGTCAAACTCTCCCTCTTTGCTGACGACATGATCTTATACTTAGAGAACCCCAAAGACTCAACCACAAGACTCCTAGAAGTCATCAAAAAATACAGTAATGTTTCAGGATATAAAATCAATGTCCACAAGTCAGTAGCCTTTGTATACACCAATAACAGTCAAGATGAGAAGCTAATTAAGGACACAACTCCCTTCACCATAGTCTCAAAGAAAATGAAATACCTAGGAATATACCTAACGAAGGAGGTGAAGGACCTCTATAAAGAAAACTATGAAATCCTCAGAAAGGAAATAGCAGAGGATATTAACAAATGGAAGAACATACCATGCTCATGGATGGGAAGAATCAACATTGTTAAAATGTCTACACTTCCCAAAGCAATCTACCTATTCAATGCCATTCCTATCAAAATACCAACATCATACTTTCAAGATTTGGAAAAAATGATTCTGCGTTTTGTATGGAACTGGAAAAAACCCCGTATAGCTAAGGCAGTTCTCTGTAACAAAAATAAAACTGGGGGCATCAGCATACCAGATTTTAGTCTGTACTACAAAGCCATAGTGCTCAAGACAGCATGGTACTGGTACAAAAACAGAGACATAGACACTTGGAATCGAATTGAAAACCAAGAAATGAAACTAACATTTTACAACCACCTAATCTTTGATAAACCAAACAAGAACATACCTTGGGGAAAGACTCCCTATTCAATAAATGGTGTTGGGAGAACTGGATGTCTACATGTAAAAGACTGAAACTGGACCCACACCTTTCCCCACTCACAAAAATTGATTCAAGATGGATAAAGGACTTAAATTTAAGGCATGAAACAATAAAAATCCTCCAAGAAAGCATAGGAAAAACACTGGAAGATATTGGCCTGGGGAAAGACTTCATGAAGAAGACTGCCATGGCAATTGCAACAACAACAAAAATAAACAAATGGGACTTCATTAAACTGAAAAGCTTCTGTACAGCTACGGAGACAATAACCAAAGCAAAGAGACAACCTACACGATGGGAAAGGATATTTGCATATTTTCAATCAGACAAAAGCTTGATAACTAGGATCTATAGAGAACTCAAATTAATCCACATGAAAAAAACCAACAATCCCTTATATCAATGGGCAAGAGACATGAATAGAACTTTCTCTAAAGACGACAGACGAATGGCTAACAAACACATGAAAAAATGTTCATCATCTCTATATATTAGAGAAATGCAAATCAAAACAACCCTGAGATATCATCTAACCCCAGTGAGAATGGCCCACATCACAAAATCTCAAAACTGCAGATGCTGGCGTGGATGTGGAGAGAAGGGAACACTTTTACACTGCTGGTGGGACTGCAAACTAGTACAACCTTTCTGGAAGGAAGTATGGAGAAACCTCAAAGCACTCAAGCTAGACCTCCCATTTGATCCTGCAATCCCATTACTGGGCATCTACCCAGAAGGAAAGAAATCCTTTTATCATAAGGACACTTGTACTAGACTGTTTATTGCAGCTCAATTTACAATCGCCAAAATGTGGAAACAGCCTAAATGCCCACCAACCCAGGAATGGATTAACAAGCTGTGGTATATGTATACCATGGAATACTATTCAGCCGTTAAAAAAAATGGAGACTTTACATCCTTCGTATTAACCTGGATGGACATGGAAGACATTATTCTTAGTAAAGCATCACAAGAATGGAGAAGCATGAATCCTATGTACTCAATTTTGATATGAGGACAATTAATGACAATTATGGTTATGGGGGGGGAAACAGAAAGAGGGAAGGAGGGAGGTGGGTGGGGCCTTGGTGTGTGTTACACTTTATGGGGGCAAGACATGATTGCAAGAGGGACTTTACCTAACAATTGCAATCACTGTAACCTGGCTTATTGTACCCTCAATGATTCCCCAACAATAAAAAGCTAAATAAATAAATAAATAAATAAATAAATAAATCAGGTATATTATGTATCTGTCAGACTTCTGTGAGCCAATCTCAAAAATTACTAATAATCTCCTATCTAATGATTTTAAATTTACCTACATTCTGAAATATGATTCCTTAACACTTTTTAGTTCTTTGACTTTTCAGAACCAGAAAAATAAGAGAACAGACATGATTCCTGGGCTAAGCAATGACATGGGGAACTGAGTTGCTGTTAGCCAGCCCCCCGTAACAAAAATGAAATGGGAACAAGATCAGGTATTGGGGCCAATGATTCTCCTGACTCCACCCACGTGCTGTCTCCCTAGAAAAGGATGTGATAGATTCCTATAACTGAGGATTCCCAGGACAGTGTACAAATATAAAAGTATATTCATGCAATTAACAAGAGATTATTGAAGAGCTTGAAGACCCTGGGCATTTTAGTTTTAGAGATCTCATTCAAAATTACGTCAAACATAAAGTTCATCTATAGCCCACAATAAAATGTTTTATATAGCTAGAAAAGGATTGTGTTAAGGTGAAGCTGAGTAGTAGTTCGTATTTTGTATAGCTAGAAAAGGATTGTGTTAAGGTGAAGCTTTAAGTATTTTTGTACACTTAATTAGACATACATTAACTTATATTTTGACATTTCTTTTTAGTATTTAAACCCAATAAATTATTTTTCAGTTCAAATATTTTCATAAGCCCTTAAAATTACACAGGCCATAATGATATAGAAAAATGGCTCTGTATTAACTCTTGATCTCAAAACAATTTCCATTTGCAATCTCTAAGGACACTTGCTAGTAGCAATATAACTCCGACCATAACTAATTTTTTGACATCAATGTGGTAACCAAAGAAAGAAACAAACAGAATACATATATATACACACATATATATATACACACACATACATGTATGTATGTATGTATAGTATCTATAAATCTGGTTATAAAATGAAATGTGTCCCAGAGCCAATGTACTACAACAGCAACTGCTAGTAATCAGAAATTTCTAGAATCGAGAGCAACAATCTTTCAGAAACAAGTTGCCAAATCCCTAATTCCTGTCAGCATCTTAAAATAGGAAAATACAGCAATAAGAAGCAGGCATTGAAACAAATAACCTCTCCCTATTGCGAAATACACACACACAATTAAAGACTCTCTGGGAATAACAAAGTCTTCTGTTAAAATTCAAAGCTATCTCCCCTCCTAAATTTCTTAAGCAGTCATTGCGAATTACTTTAATAGCATAATAAAATTACTTTCTTCCTAATATAGAATCATGGCTTCCAGTTGGATGTTCCCTTGGATGCCAGCAATGTATTTATTTTGTGATTAGCCTTTCATGCCTCTAAGCTTTGGCATGAACACTTTCTATCCTGGAAGATTTCTCATCACTTCTTTAGCTAATAAAATGCTTACGCTGTGGCTCAAAGGAGTAGGGTGCCAGCCCCATATGCTGGAGGTGGTGGGTTCAAACACAGACCCGGCCAGAAACTGCAAATAAATAAATAAATAAAAATACCTACCCATCCTTTAAAGCCCAAGTTAAATGTCATTGTCTCCACAGGTTCTTTCTGGCTCCCAGAGGTTCCCAGACTCATAGGCTTTTCTCTGTTCCCTCAGGATTTACCACATTTTATCTTATTTATAAGTCAGCATATCTTTTGCCCACCACTAGAATTTTGGGTCTGGAAAGCAGAGTCTTTGCCATAATCATATCTGTGTGACCATGCATCTAGCACACTTAAATTCATAAAACAAGTGACTGTTTTCTCTACTATATGCTTTCTATGCTTTGCATAGCATAAGGGTGGCAATTATTCTATTAATTTTACCTAGAAAGTACAGCCCAGAGACGGAGGGAGGGGGTGAGAGTAAGGAAAAGAAAAAAGGAAAAAAAGAAGAAAGAAAATAGTGATTAATTCTCACATAAATTGGATTCAAACTAAAACATTACTTAAACATTAATTTTTACTTCAATTTTTTTTTTTTATTTTTTTATTTTTGTAGGGACAGAGTCTCACTTTACTGCCCTCGGTGGAGTGCCGTGGCGTCACACAGCTCACAGCAACCTCCAGCTCTTGGGCTTACGTGATTCTCTTGCCTCAGCCTCCCGAGTAGCTGGGACTACAGGCGCCCGCCACAACGCCCGGCTATTTTTTTGTTGCAGTTTGGCCAGGGCTGGGCTTGAACCCGCCACCCTCGGCATTCGGGGCCGGCGCCCTACTCACTGAGACACAGGCGCCACCCTACTTCAATTTTTTAATATGTTGTTTAAGATACAGGATACTGCATCCTCATTTATAAGTGAATTATTTTTGTAATTTCCCCTTTATAATAACATATTTTTTCCAATTTTAATATCAGGTGTATCCAGATTAAGTAGAATGACTTTGAAGTATTTCTTCTTTTTCTAATGTCTATAAGATTGGCATGATCTGTTTTTTTAAATTATCTTTTACTGGGCCATGCCTGTGGCTCAGTGGGTAAGGCGCCAGCCCCATATACCGATGGTGGTGGGTTCAAACCCAGCCCTGGCCAAATTGCAACAAAAAAATAGCCAGGTGTCGTGACGGGTGCCTGTAATTCCAGCTACTCAGGAAGGCCCAAGGATTTGGAGGTTGCTGTGAGCTGTGATACCACAGCACTCTACCGAGGGTTAATAAGTAAGACTGTCTCAAAAAAAAAATTAAACAAAAAAAGAAAAGAAATTATCTTTTACTTTTATTTATAAATATTAGTTGTCTATTCTTTGATACTTTGGGAAAAAATAATAAGTTAATTGATGACTCCATACTGAACCTCAGAGTCAAAGCATTCTATAATAGACATACTCATATTTGACAATGTGAATTTTCCTTTCTTTGCATTACTATTATTATTATTGCTTAATAATTCGTTGCAGCAATCCTCTGATTTCTTTTCTGAATATATTTTTCTTCATTTGTTCTTTGCAAGGTTTTTATTTCTGGTCCCTATCTTAAACATTGTTATTGTTAAATTTTAAGCCTTTTTAATTCTGTGAAGGCAAAAAGTGGAAGCCTAATGAACACACGTATATGTGAAAATAAAAACAATTAAAAAAAAAAAAAGTGAAGACCACAAACTGTTTGACCATCTGTTCTCCTACTTTGTGATAAAACATTTTTGAGCATGATTTTGGTTTGGGTTAACTTTCTCATTTTTTTCATAACAGCTAATTGTTGAGCCTTCTGCTTGTCTCAAAGTTCCCATCACCTTGTGAAGATCATTACAGACAATGCTTCAACTGTATCATAAAAAGCTGCTAACATAGCCAAAAGTTTTTCCACTTTTAGATTTCTGGGACGTGTTTTGGGAGAAGATGTAGTTAGGTGAGTGTAGCTATGTGAGAGCAAGAGGAAGTGGGGGAAAGGTTGATAGAGTGTTATTGGCCTTCTGAGAAAGCTAGTTTATGATGTTCAAAGATCACTCATTGTGTTGTTGATTTCTTAGGGAATAATCAACATTAACTTTCTATTATTATGGCCCTTTAGCTATAAAAATTAAGTAAATTCCATGCAAAGAATTTCCCTATTTAGATAGGAGGAAACTATTCATTGATAAAGATGAGAAAAACTTTCTAGTTTACTACTTCCGGTGAATCCTAGCATCACAGATAATTACTCCCACCAGAATTAACTACTATAATCATATTAGTGCCCTCTGCTGTACATGTGCAAAATTACAGAAAATTATGTGTTTCTGATTTCAAGATTTATCCAGACACTCTTGGTTTCGGCATTATCCAGAAGTAAGTCTTTAATAGCATCCCTATTTAATTTCAACTAAACAAACATTTAACATGTTGGGTGAAATTTTGCTTCCTATATTAGTGGCTAATCTAAACACAATAACAAATCGTGTGTAACAGGCAGTCAGATTAGGCCTATTGTTACACCAATGAAAATACTAATTAAATGTTTGTGAAATAATTAAGATTACTCCATGACATGGCAATTATTTAAAAGTCTGCTTTTCTTTTGAAATAATTATGTGCTGATTACTTTCTCTTGGTCTTTCCTTTTGTATATTCTCCTGTGTTTATTTATGTCATAGTCAAATCAGAGCTGTATAAAATTTTTTACTTGCTATGACATTCAATAATTGTTTTATATGACATTTGTTTTGTGCTATTTGATTTGTTTCTGTGCCTTAAATTAAAAATTTCTGCTTCTGTCTGAATTTTATTAGCCGAAAGTAATATTAGTAGGTGGTGGCCATAGCTGTAAGTGGCCCTCTGTCAACCACTTATCTTGTTGTTTATCTCTCATTCCAGGTTATAAAATTTTAAGCATCTCATTTACCTTTAAATAATCATTTCACATTTTCAGAACAGCATGCTCCATTCAGATTTGCATGCTATATCTTTATTTTGTGGACTTTTTTTCTACATATAAAGAAATATTTAAAATAGCATAATTTAAAATGGAAAAAAGGATCCGTTTATACATACTGATTTTGATAATAGTTGGTGAGTCTTGCAAATGAGTATTTTTGAGTTTATTTCTTGCTATCTTGTGAATTTTCCTCTTTCTAAATTGCTGTAATTACTTCATACTTATAAGTTTGTTTAGAGCAGGTTTACATAAAAATGTGCAAATTTGTTATTAGCCAAATATTTTTCTTTATTTTAAAGAACTATATTTAGGTTTAACATATATAAATGGGCCAGGAGCGGTAGCTCATGCTTATAATCCTATCACTTTGAGAGGCTCAGGTGAGAGGATCACTTGAGCCTAGAAGTTTGACACAAGCCTGGACAAGAGAGAGACTCCATCTTCCCTCCCCTCCAAAAAATTTTTAAACTTAGCGTGCATGGTGGTACACACCTGTAACTCCCAGCTAGTCAGGAGCCTGATGCAGGAGGATCATTCTAGTCTGGGCAACAAAGTAAGAGCCTGCTCAAAACATGTACGTACGTACGTGCCTACATTCACACATACAAAAATATATAAATGTATGTTAAAAAGTAATTACTTGTTAGGTGTTAACTTTTCAAAGAAAAACATGACATATATTTGTCAAAACTATTTAAAAACTATTAAACTTTGAAACTATTTTTCATGTGTCTTCATTTAAGGCACATGAAAAACTATTTAACTATTTTAAATGTGTCTTCATTTAAAAAATGCATTCAATTAAAAGTTACAAACAGAACCACTGGACAATAGAAAAATGGTTTCAAAGTTTAATGAACTTTAAATTGGATTAATTTCCCAATTTGGGAAAAATTAGATCAATTTTCAGGTATAGCTGAATGCACAATGACAATCTAAAAAAAAAGGAGAGCTAAGGTAAAAATAACAAAACTGGTGTTGGAAATTTTTTTATAATGACAGATTCTATTATTCAGCTAAGTGCTTTTATTTGAAAATAGTTTTCTGTTTGGGTGCTTCAACCTAGAGGCAAATAACTAAGTAGAAGGAATAACCTTCACAAATACTGATATAAAATTTCTAGATTACTGCTTTTTATTTCACCATATTAAATTCAGTTTGACAGTAAGATACATAATATATTTAATTATAGTAAAAGTACAATTGAATATCAGCATGTTCCATTAAAAATGTATTTGTATTCTTTGTTTGTTTTTTTTTTTAATATATTGAAACAGTTTGTTTTAGCAGGAAAGGGAGAATGCCACTTATAAAGTGGCACATGTCACTGTAATACTTCCAAATTAATTATTCTAGAAGGGAAAGCGTGGTTACATATATCCTTACTTTATGGGATAAATACCAAAGACATATAAAAGCAGAGGTAGCTAGATGCTTATCCAAATACCCACTCTCATTATTCTTTTAGGAACAGAACCCAGATGTTAGTGAATATGTATATATTATGTATTTGTATATGCAAGTAATACACCCAGATAAAACAGCTTCCCTTGAATTGAGATATTGTCACATAACTAAGTTCAGCCAATAGGTAGATAATTAGGTTATTAGAAAATCTAATAATCTTAGAAAGATTCTTATTCACAAGAAACCCACCTCAGCCTGGGAACACTGGCTCATTCCTATAATACAGCACTTTAGATGACAAGGCAGGAAGATTGCGTAAGGCCAGGAATTCAAGGCCACCCTAAGCAATACAAGGAGTTCCAGTCTCTACAAAAAACATTTTTTTTTAATTGCCTGGGAGTGGTGATGCACACTTGTAGTTCCAGTTACTCAGGAGGCTGAGGCAGGAGGATGGCTTACGTCCAGACATTGAAGAGCACAGTGAGCTATGATGATGTTACTGCACTCTACCCCAGGCAACAGAATGAGGCCCTGTCTCAAAGAGAAAAAAAAGAGAAAAGAAAAGAAAACACATTTTAAATAATAACACACAAATACGTTAAATGTTAAGCAATAGAAAAACAAGAGATCCTAAAAAAAAACACGAAAACACTAACCAAAAGAAAGCAGGAATGGCCATGTTAATATCAGAAAAATGTACAATTCTAAAGAAAAAAATTACCAGAGATAAAGACATTATATAATGGCAAAAGTGTCAGTCTACCAAGATTGAGTAGCTATACTAAATTTCTATGTACCTAACAAAATATTTAATTTAAAAGCAAAAGATTATAGAAATAAAAGTAGAAAAAGTATCCTCATTATTTGTGTATACTTCAACCTTCCTCTCCTAGTAATCATTAGAAGAATCAGGCAGGAATCAGATTACATAAAACCTGAAACAACTGTCAACCAAATTAACTTAATTGTTATTGTTAGACCACTTGACAACCTCCCCCCCACCAAAAGCAGAATAAACATCATTTTTAAGTGTTTTAAGTGCACATGAAACATTCACAAATATAGACTCTATTAAGTTTTGTAAGTCATAAACTTTAACAGATTTAAAACATTCAAAGTTTGTTCTCTGACTGAGTGAAATAAAATCAGAAATTAGTAACAAAAAGGTCAGAAAATCCCCTAATATTTAGAATTATACAATATATTTCTGAATAATTCATTGGTCAAAAATAAAGTCACAAAAAATAAAATTATACTAAAGTGAATAAAAATAAAGATATAACTTAAAAAATATATAGGATGCACTAAAGCAGTGCTTAAAGAAAAAAATACATACCATGAAATGCTAATGTTACAAAGGAATAAAGATTCCAGATCAATAAGTTTCTGTCTTAGGAAATAAGAGAAACTAAAATCAAGGCAAGAGAAGGAAAGAAATAAAGAAAATAAAGTTATTTTACATAGAAAATCTCAATTTACAAAAATATCCTCAGTTAGTAAGGTCACAGGATACAATACAAAATACAAAAAGATATTCAAGGCTCAGTGTGGTGACCCACACCTGCAATCCTAGCACTTTGGGAGACTAAGGCAGGAAGATCCATGGAGCTCAGGAGTGCAAGATCAGGCTGAATAAGAGCAAGACCTGTCTCTACTAAAAAATAGAAAAATTTTCCAAGCATTGTGGCACTTACCTGTAGTCCCAGCTACTCAGGAGGCAGAGGCAGGAGGATTGCTTAAACTTAGGAGTTTGAGGTGGCTATGAGTGAGGCTGATTCCAGGGCACTCTAGCTTGGGGCAACAGAGTGATACTCTGTCTCAAAAAAATAAATAAATAAAATAAAAAATATATATATATTTAAATCAACTTACAAAAATCAGGAAAGTGACATCAGCAAGATGGCAGAAGGGGAGTTACCAACACTTGTTCTACCAAGGAAACTTCAATTTAAATAACTGTCCACACATGAAAATAGCTTCACATAAGCTAAAGAATCCGGGTTAGAGATTACAGCACCTGGGTAAAGCACAGAAATTTAAAGTATTAAAGAGGTAGGAAGAACAATGTCACGTCACCCACATCACTTTTCCCCAAGTCCAGGCAGTCCAGCGTGGAGAGAGACACAGATATGCCTTGGAAATAATGCAGGTTTGGTTTCAGACCACAGCAATAAAGTGAATATCACAATAAAATTAGTCACAATAAAATTTGTTTTCCCAGTGCATATAAAAGTTATATTATATTATACTGTAGTCTATTAATTGCCCAATAGTATTATGTCTAAAAAAGTGCATACCTTAATTAAAAATGGTTTATTGCTAAAAAATGTTGACATAGAAACATGAGGTGAGCACATACTATTAGAAAAATGATGCCAACAGATTTGACTGATGCAAGGTTACCTATGCGCCATAGTCTGAAGCACCAGGCTCATCCATAGAAACATAAGCTCCAGGCCTACATCAAAGGATCCAGGCTCCAGGCCTGCCTCTGTGGTCCCAAGCATCAGACAGGCTCCTATGTACTCCGGTCCTAGGCATACTTACCCAAGAGTAGTAAGCACACTTATGGACTACATAAATTGACCTGCCTAGAATCTCTGGATGGGCTGACTGGTAAAGAGCTTTCTCTGGTTAAGGCAGGCTACAAAGACTGGAAATTCCTCCTTCCTTAAATGCAAAGACACCAATTCTTTTCTTTTTCTTTTTCTTTTTTGAGACAGAGCCTCAGGCTGTCGCACTTGGTAGAGTACTGTGGCATCACAGCTCATAGCAACCTCCAACTCCTGGGCTCAAATGATTCTCCTGCCTCTGCCTCCCAAGTAGCTGGGAGCAAAGACACCAATTCAAGGCCACAAGGATCAAGAATAATTAGAAAAATATGACACCACCAAGGAAATAAAATAAAGCACGAATAACTGACCCTATATAAATGGAGAGCCGTATGAGCTAGAGAAGAACACAGATAGACAATTAAATAACAAGAGAAAAATACTACATAAAGAGAATAAGAAATTCAACAAAGAGATAGAAATCATAAGAAAGAACCAAGTCAAAATTTTGGAGTTGAAGAATATAATAACTAAACTAAAAAATTATATAGAGAGCTTCAACAATGGAGTTGATCAAGCCAAGAAAGAATCAGTGAACTTGAAGATAGGTCATTTGAAATCACTCAGTCAGAGGAACAAAAAGGAAAAAAGTATGAAAGAAAATGAACAATGTCTACAGAACTATGGCACACCATCAAGAAAACCAAAATACACATTATGGAAAAAATGGAAAGTGGAGAAAAACGGAAAGGTTCACAGAGCTTATTTAATTTAAGTAATAATAACAACAAAGTATCCAAATCTGGAGAAGGAAATAAACATCCAAATCCATAGAGCTCAAAGAAGTTCAAACAATTAAACATGAAGAGATGTTCACTGACACACTTTATAATCTACTTCTCAAAAGTCAAAAATGAAGAGAATTTTGAAAGCAGCACATGAAAAGCAACTTATTACATACAAGGCTACACATCACGATCAGCAGATTTAGCAGCAGAAAACTTGCAGGCAAGTAGAACGTGGGATGATATATTCAAAGTGCTAAAAGAAAAACACTACAATCAAGGAATACTATACCTGGGAAATATGTTCTTCAAAAATGAAGAGAGATAAGGATTTTCCGAAACAAACAAACAGTAAGAAAGCATCATCACTGCCTTACAAAATTGTTAAAGAAAGTTCAAGTTGAATAAATGGGTGCTAACACCATGAAAACATATAACAG
The DNA here is from genome assembly GCF_027406575.1 of Nycticebus coucang. Classification (NCBI taxonomy): domain Eukaryota; kingdom Metazoa; phylum Chordata; class Mammalia; order Primates; family Lorisidae; genus Nycticebus; species Nycticebus coucang. The sequence goes on from NC_069781.1 coordinate 61,520,428, forward strand.
TATATTACTCACTGAAAAATTAAAAGGATAAGAAAGTTCAGAACACTCTGACATTGTATTGGAGGTACATAAGTCACTTTTAGTTCTAGTGTAAGATTTATAGAACAATAATATTAAAAATAACTAGAGGTACAGTAATTTGCTAATACATATACTATATGAAAAATTGTAACTGTGATATTAATAACAAAATATATGTAGAGAAGAAGTTAAAGCTAGAATGTTTATATGCAATTGAATTTAAGTTTTTCACTTAAAATTGACAGGGTATAAATATAAAACATTTTGTAAAAGCTCCATGGTAACCAAAAGGAAAAATCTGGAGTAGATTCAAAGCATACTATTACCAAAAAATATCACTGAATCAAGAAAAAGAAGGGAGGAACAACAAAGCAGTCAGAAGACAACTAACAATATGGCAAAAATAAATCCTTAATTATCAATAATCACTTTATGTGTAAAAGGATTAAATTCTCCAATCAAAAGACATAGTGATTGAATGGATTAAAAACAAAAGATCAAATTATTTGCTGCCTATAAGAGGCTCACTTTAGTTTTAAGGATATACATATGCTGAAAAAAAAAAAAAGATGGACCAAGACATTCCTTATAAATGATAACTAAACAAAAAGTAGGGGTAGCTATATTCATAACAAACAAAAAAGATGTGAAGTTAAAATCGGGTACAAGATGGCTTGGCACCTATAGCACAGTGGTTACAGCACCAGCCACATGCACCGAGGCTGGCGGATTCAAGGCTGGCGGGCTCAAACCTGGCCCAGGCCAGCTAAACAATAATGACAACTGCAATAAAAAAAATAGCCAGGCATTGTGGAGGGTGCCTGTAGTCCCAGCTACTTGGGAGGCTGAGACAGAGAATCACTTAAGCCATAGAGTTTGAGATTGCTGTGAGCTGTGAAGCCATGGATATAGTGAGACTCTGTCTCAAAAAAAAATCTGTTGCAAGAGACAAATAAAGTCAAAGTTATTATATAATAATAAAAGGGTCAATTCATCAAAATGATATAACAATTGTAAACACATATGCACCCAATATTGAAGCAATGAAATTTTATAAGCAAATATTAACAGATCTGAAAAGAAAATTAGACAGCAATATAATAACAATACTTGACTTAAATATCCCACTTTCAACAATACATAGATCATCCAGACAGAAAATCAGTAGCAGAACAGTAGACTCAATGGACACTATTGACCAAATGCACCTAAGGTACATATATAGAACCTTCCATCCCATAGCAACAGTTTATATATTCTTTTCAAGCATAGAAGGAAATTCTCTAGGATAAAACATGTATTAGGCCACAAAACAAGTCTTAACAAATTTTTAAAGATTGAAAGCATATCTACTTCAAACACAATAGTATGAAATTACAAATCAAGAGGAAAATTAGAAAATTTACAAATGTGTGGAAATTAAACAATACACCTCTGAACAACCAATGAGTCAAAGAAGAAATCAAAAGGGAAACAAAAATGGAATCTGAAGACAAATAAAAATGAAAATATAACATAAAACTTATGGAACATAGCCAACGTAGTTCTAAAAGGAAAGTTTGTGGCACTAAACACCTATCAAAAAGAAGAAAGAACTCAAACAATGTAATGATACACTTCATGGAACTAGAAAAAAAAAAAAAAAGAACAAACTAAGCCAAAACTTAGCAGGAGGATGAAATAATAAAGATCAGAGCAGAAATAAATAAAATAGAGACTAGAAGAACAATAGACAAAATCAATGAAACTGTGTTGGTTTGTAAGAAGAGAAAAGTGACAGATTTTTAGATACACCAAGAAAGTCTCAAAACACATCAGATATGTAAGGGGAGACATTACAACTAATGCCACAGAATAAGAATGCTCAAAAGTGAATACTATGAACAACTACATGTTTATGCCAAAATATTAGATAACCTAAAAAAATAAATCAGTTCCTAGACACATACAACCTACAAAAACTGACTCATGAAGAAATATAAATATCTAAATAGACTGACAACAAATAAGGAGATTGACTCAGTAGTCAAAAACCTCCCACAAAGAAAGGCCCAGGACCAAATGAACTCACTGGTGAATTGCACCAAACATTTAAAGAAAAATTAATGCCAATCCTGCTCAAATTCTTCCGAACAATTGAAATAAGGAGCACTTTGAAATGAATTTTACAAGGCAAGGATTACTCTGATGCCCAGGCCAGATAAGGAAGGACCCTACAAGAAAAGAAAATTATTGTTAAATAACCCTCACGAATACAGATGCAACAATCCCTTGCACCCTTCTAACTTTGGTTCCACAAATAAAGATGGCAAGAAGAAGAAGGGCCATTCTGCCATCCCTGAGGCAGTGACCTTAGAAAACCACATCAATATTCACAAGCACATCCATGGATAGGGCTTCAAGAAGTGTGCCCTTTCAGCAGGTAAAGAAAAACATGCTGTGAAGGAGACAGGGATTTCTTATGTGCACATTAATACCAGGCTCAAAAAAGGAATAAGGAATATCCCAAACCATACCCTTATGAGCTTGTCCAGAAAACATGCTGAGGATCAAGTGTCATCAAACAAGCTCTGCATCTGTGAGCTTGTCACCACTTGCAAAAATATATAGACAGCTAATGTAGATATGAACTGTTGGTTTTCAAGTAAATTTTTAAAAATGTAAAAAATATACACAAATCTTCAATAAAATACTAGCAAACTGATTTCACCAACACATTAAAAGAATCATACACCATAATCAAGTGGGATTTAACCCTGGAATGCAAGGGCATTTCAACATATACCAGTCAATAACTGTGATACACTACATTAACTGAATGAAGGATTAAAAATAATGATTATCTCAACAGAGGTAAAAAAATAAAAAACATTTGACAGAATTCAACATCCTTTCATAATAAAAACTCTCAACAAATTGGGCATGGAAAAAAAGTACCTCGATGTTGTAAAACCTACATGTGATAAGCCCACAGTAAACATCATACTGCTTACATTTATTAGATAATGCCCCTCTTATAATTATGTCCTGTCCCCAAGAGGTATGCCATACACCGTGACCCCCTATATTACCCTACTCATCCCCCTACTCCCCTGTATTAGCTCATCTACTACCTTCATATTAGAATAGAGTACATTGGATTCTTGCTTCTCCATTCTTGTGATGCTTTACTAAGAAGAATGTGTTCCACCTCTATCCAGGTTAATACAAAAGATGTAAAGTCTCCATCTTTTTTAGTGGCTGTCTAGTATTCCATGGTATACATAGTTTGTTAATCCATTCCTGGGTTGGTGGGCATTTAGGCTGTTTCCACATTTTGATGATCGTAAATTGAGCTGCAATAAACAGTCTAGTGAAAATGTCCTTAAGATAAAATGATTTTGTTTTCTTCTGGGTAGATGCCTAGTAATGGAATCGCAAGATCAAATGGGAGGTCTAACTTGAGTTCTTTGAGGATTCTCCATACTTCCTTCCAAAAATATTTGGAAAAAATAATTCTTTGTTTTGTATGGAACCAGAAGAAACCCTGTATAGCCAAAGCAATACTTAGTAATAAAAATAAAACTGAGGTATCACCCAACCAGACTTTCGGCTATACTACAAGGCCATAGTGATCAAAACAGAATGGTATTGGTACAAAAATAGATACACTGACATTTGGAACCAAATAGAAAATCATGAGATGAAACTAATCTCTTACAGCCACCTGATCTTTCATAAACCAAACAAGAACATACACCATACACTGGGGAAAATGATCCCTATTCACTAATGGCACTGGGAGAACTGGATAACCACATGTAAAAGATTGAAACTGGACCCACACCTCTCACCACTTACAAAAATTGATTTAAGATGGATAAAAGATTTAAATCTAAGGCATGAAACAACAAAAATCCTCAAAGAAAGTGTGGGGAAAAGACTTGATGATATCAGCCTGGGGAAAGATTTTATGAAGACGCCTTCCGTGGCAACTGCAACAATCACAAAAATAAACAAATGGGACTTAATTAAACTGAAGCTTCTGTACAGCTAAGGAGACAACAGCCAAAGCAAACAGACAATCTTCAAAATGAGAAAAGATATTTGCATATTATGAATTGGACAAAAGCTTGATAACTAGGACCTATAAAGAACTCAAATTAATCGACAAAAAAAGACCTAAAAATCCTATATGTCACTGGGCAAGAGACATGAATAGAACCTTCTCTAAAGACAGATGAATGGCTAACAAACATATGGAAAAATGCTCATCATCCCTAATCATCAGAGAAATGCAAATCAAAACTATCCTGAGATATCACCTAACCCCAGTAAGAATGGCCCATATCACAAAGTCTCAATTCTGCAGATACTGGCGTGGATGCAGAGAGGAGAACATTTTTACACTGCTGGTAGGACCGTAAAATTGTCTCTGCTTGAACATAAAATGATCTTTTATACAGAAAGCCCTAAAGGCTCCTTCCAAAAACAAAATTATTAAAACTAGTAAGCAAATTCAGTAGAGTTTCAGGATACAAAATTAATATATAAAAATCAGTGTGTTTCGGTACACTAACAAACTCTCTAAATTTTTTTTTAAAATCTCATTCCTCACAACAATATAAAAAGTAATAAGATATTATATTTAGAAATAAATGTAAGCAAGGATATGAAAGATCAATAACTGAAAACAATGAAAAAAATAAATGAATGAAATTGAGGATGACAAAAATGACTGGAAATATAACTTAGGTTCATAGACTGAAAGAATTAATACTGTTAAAATGTCCATACTAAGGAAAGAAACCTATAAATTCAATGCAACCTTTATCAAACAGCATTTTTCACAGAACTAGAAAAAACAAGTATAATATTCATATGAAACCAGAAAAGACCCCAAATAGCTAAAGCAATCTTGAGAAGGAAGAACAAAACTGGAGGCATCACACTACCTGCTTTCAAAAAAAAAAAATACATGTTACACAAAGAAAGCTATGTAATCAAAACAACATGGTACTGGCATCAACACAGACATATAGACCAATGGAACAGACTAGAAAGCCCTGAAAATATTAATAAATCCATTCATTTACGGTCAATTGATCTTTGATAAAAGTGCCAAGAGCACATAAGGGCAAAGGAGAGTTTCTTCAATGAATACCAGATAAACTGGATATCCACATGCAAAAGAATAAAATTGGACCCTTATTTCACACCCTACATAAAAATCAAACCCAAATGAACTTAATTGTAAAACTGCTAGAAGAAAACAGAAGGAATACGCTTCTTAAGAGTCAAACCCAAATGAACTCAATTGTAAAACTGCTGGAAGAAAACAGAAGGAATAAGCTTCTTAAGAATTTTTCATTTTTAATTATCATAGGTACATAATAGTTGTATATATTTACAGGGTACATATGATGTTTTGATACAGGATAAAATGTATAACAACCAAATCAGGGTAATTGGGATATCTAGCACCTCAAGTTTATCATTTCTTTGTGTTAGGAACATTCCAATTCCATTTTTTTTTTTTTGAGACAGTCTTACCATGTCACTCTCAGTAGAGTGCTGTCGTGTCACAGCTCACAGCAACCTCAAACTCTTGTGCTCAAGTGATTCTCTTGCCTCAGCTTCCCAAGCAGCTGGGACCACAGGCGCCCACCACAACACCCGGCTATTTTTTGTTACAGTTGCCATTGTTGGTTAGCTGGCCTGGGCTGGGCTCAAACTCTTCACCTTCAGTGTATGTGGCTTGTGCCATGGGCGCCACTGTGCTATGGGCGCCAAACCCCAATTCCACTTTTTTATTTAAGCTAAAGCATATCATAACATTTTTTTTATTAAATCATAGCCGTGTACATTAATTATGGGGTACAATGTGCTAGTTTTATATACAGTTTGAAATATTTTCATGAAACTGGTTAACAAAGCCTTCACCGCATTTTCTTAGTTATTGTGTTTATATTGTACACTTAGTAGATTTAACATGTACTCTTGTAAAATACACCATATGTGTGGTCCCACAAATTATCCTTCCTTCACTCTCCTCCCCCTTCCCAATACCATAACTTATTGTCAAGTATAGTTACTTTGTTTTTTTATCAAATATTGTTCATTCTAACTTAATTATATATTTGCACCTATCAACCATCTCCACTCTGTCCCCCATATGCACTCTCACTACCCTTCTCAGTCTCTGGTAACCATAATTCTACTCTCTGTCTCCATGAAATCAATTGTTATAATATTTAGCTTCCATGTATGAGTGAGAAAATGTGAGCTTTGTCTTTTTGGGCTTGGCTTATTTTACTTGATAAAATATTTTCCAGTTCCATCCATGTTGTTGCAGGATTTTATTCTTTTTTATGGCTGAATACCACCACCCCATTGTGTATATATACCACATTTTCTCCATCCATTCATCTGTTGATGGGCCCTTAGGTTGGTTCCAAATCTTGGCTATTGTGAATAGTGCTGCAAAAAACATGGGAGTGAAGATATCTTTCTGATACACTGATTTCCTTTCTTTCGGATATATACCTAGCAGTTGCTGGGTTGCATGGTAGTTTTATTTTTAGTTTTTGTGGAACCTTCACACTGTTTTCATAGTGATTGTACTGACATACTTTGCCACCAACAGATATGAGGGATCCTCTTTCCCCACATCATCACCAGCATTCATTCTTGCCTTTTTGATAAAAAAACATTTTAACTGGAGTGAGATGATATCTCATTATACAGGGTGTCCTTAAAATCTCCATACATACGGCAAATGGGAAATTGTGGCTAAATATATCATTATTTACAAAATATTTATTACAAAACTTTATTAAGAGGTGTCTAACATGTAGAGAATATTTTGTAACTACTTTATAAAACTTTGTAGTGAATTTTTTTTTTTTTTTTGTAGAGACAGAGTCTCACTGTACCGCCCTCGGGTAGAGTGCCATGGCATCACACGGCTCACAGCAACCTCTAACTCTTGGGCTTACACGATTCTCTTGCCTCAGCCTCCCAAGCAGCTGGGACTACAGGCGCCGCCACAACATCTGGCTATTTTTTTTGTTGCAGTTCGGCCGGGCCTGGGTTTGAACCCGCCACTATGGGGCCAGCGCCACCCTGTAGTGAATATTTTATAAATAAAGGTACTTTTAGCTACAATTTCTCATTTTCCCTATGTATGGCATCCTTAGGTGAGACTTTAGGGATACCCTTTAGTTTTAATTTGAATATCAATGACCAATGGCATTGAGCATTTTTTATTAAACCTGCTGGCCGGGCGGCGCCTGTGGCTCAGTGAGTAGGGCGCCGGCCCCATATGCCGAGGGTGGCGGGTTCAAACCCAGCCCCGGCCAAACTGCAACAAAAAAATAGCCGGGTGCTATGGCGGGCGCCTGTAGTCCCAGCTACTCAGGAGGCTGAGGCAAGAGAATCGCTTAAGCCCAGGAGCTGGAGGTTGCTGTGAGCTGTGTGATGCCATGGCACTTTAGTAAGGGCCATAAAGTGAGACTCTGTCTCTACAAAAAAAAAAAAAAAAACCTGCTGGCCATTTGTATGCCTTCTTTTGAGAAATGCCTATTCAGATCTTTTGGACAATTATGTTTTTGAGGTATGACTCAAAAAGCACAGGCAATAAAAGCAAAAATAGACAAATCAGAGTACATTAAACCTAAATGCCTCTGCACACCAAAGGAAAAAATCAACAGTGATTAGACAACCTTTGGAAGCTGTGAAATAGGAGGAAATGTTTGCAAACTATATATCTGATAAAAGGTAGTATCTAAAAATATATGTCAATTTTTTAAATGGACAAAGGAATTGAATGTTCATTTCCAAAAAGAAGACATAAAAATGACCAACAGATATATGAAAAAAATCATCAGGGAGATACTAATCAAAACCATAATGAGATATCACCTCACACGTGTGTTGCAATGTCTATTATGAAAAAGACAACAGATACCAAGTATTGGCAGGGATGTGAAGAAAAGGGAATCCTTATGCACTGTTTGTGGAAATGTAAATTGGTATAGACATTGTGGAGAACTATACAGGGGTTCCTCAGAAATTAAAAATAGGACTAATGTAGGATACATCAACCCCACTATATGGCATATATTCAAAATAATTGAAATTAATATTGCAAGGAGATATATGCATTACCATGATCATTGCAGTATTATCTGTAATGGCCAAGATATGAAATCATCAACCTTAGTGTTCATCAAGGGATGAATGAATTTAAAAATGGTGAGTATATATATATATATATATATATATATATATACATACATATATAAAATATATACTATGCTGTATACCATGGAATATTATTCAACTTTTAGAAAGAAAAAAATGTTCATTTGCAACATGTTTAATTCTGGAGAACATTATTTTGAAGTGAAATAAGCCAGGCAAGGGGGGTTGGGGGGAACACTGCATAATCTCACTTAAATGTGGAATCTAAAAATTCATAGAAGCACAGAGTGGAATGGTGGTTTCCAGGGGTTAGAGGGTGGGGGGAATAAGGAAACATGGGTCAAAGGGTATAAAGATTCAGTTATACAAGGTCAATAACTTCTTGAAGTCTAACAGCATGGTGACTATAACTACTAATACTGTATTATACTACATACTTGAAATGCTATGAGAATTAATGTTAAATGTTTTTATCAAAAAATATTTCTCATCAAAAGAAAACTAATTATGTGACTGATAAATTTATTAGTTTGATTGCAGTAACCATTTTACAATGTATACCCATATGAAAACATTATATTGTTTAATTATACACAATTTTTATTTGTCAACTATGTATCAACATAGCTGGGTAAATACTAAATCAAAGACAAAAAAACCTTACAAAAATTAATTCTGTTCCTGTAGATTTGCAACAGACAATTGGAAAGCAAAGTTTTATAATAGTACCATTTTGGAGAGCAAAAAATTAGATTTTGAGGGTGGTGCCTGTGGCTCAAAGGAGTAGGACGCTGGCCAATATGCTGGAGGTGGTAGGTTCAAACTCAGCCCCAGCCAGAAACTGAAAAAAAAAAAAAAATTAGATTTTGAGACAAGAATCTTTTTTTTTTTTTTTTTTTTTAGAGACAGAATCTCATTTTATTGCCCTCAGTAGAGTGCTGTAGCATCACAACTCACAGTAACCTCCAGCTCTTGGGCTTGGGTGATTCTCTGCCTCAGCCTCCTGAGTAGCTGGGACCACAGGCGCCCGCCACAATGCCCGGCTATTTTTTTGTTGCAGTTTGGCCGGGGCTGAGTTCAAACCCACCACCCTTGGTATATGGGACCGGTGCCCTACCCACTGAGCCACAGGCGCCGCCCTTCAAACAAGAATCTTAAGAAAGACCTGTAGGATCACTGCTAAGGACTATAAAATGCTAATTGAAGAAATCAAAGACCTATATTAACTGATAAAATACTATACCAATGTTTTAAAAGTCTCAGTTTATCTGTCGGCGATGTCCAAACTTTACAGTACTAAGACAATCCTGATCAATGTCTGTCTCAAAGTCTGTTTTTTCTGCTACTATGACAGAATACCACAAACTACGTAATTTAAAATGAAAAAGGATATATTTATTAGAAAGGGGGAAAGATTTGGGCTTTTGTTCCCCTAAGTGAGCATCTAAACTCACTACGGACTTAAGATTCTTGTGAAGTGTAACTTTATAATTCTGAAAAAACTTTGAATAATCTCCACAGTTTTGTAAGTAATCAAGCCATAATTTTACCAAATTATGAATGTCCCAAGGGATTGTTCAGCCTACAGATGATCAGTTTTGGATGGCAGATTATATTGTTTTCATTATTATTATTATTCACTTTTCATTTGAACCTCTGAGTCCTTATCTCCATAGCTGTACTAAACAGAAAGTCAAAGCCAAGAAAAAGTGATCACAAAATATTCTGAAAACAAAACCAGAGAATATACATTGTACAGCTCACATATTAAAGGTATCACAATACAGCCTACTAGACATTTCATTGACAATGACATTGATAAGACAAACATTTTTATTCAGGACCTGCCCTGAACTTAAACAAGGCCAGCAAGCTTTTATGCCCTTTTTTATCACCAGGTCTGTAGGAAATGAATAATAATGATGAAATCCTGAATGGAACACTGAAAAAAAAAAAAACAACCAGGAAAAATTATTGCCCTCCTAGTACTGTGAAGTGACTTGATGCTGGGAAAGAGCTACTCCATTAATGCTGATTAGAACAACCAGCTCTGAGACTTGGATCACAGAAGCCCTCCCTCATTAAAGGAAGCCCATATGGCTCCCAAACCTATCTAAGACCCCCAACTATGTGCTTTCTTCAGCCTCAGATCTTTAATCAACACAGATGCTGAGATTTTAGCCAAGGTGCTTGCCCTGCATCTGAATAAACTGTTCCTGCAATTAATTAACCCAGACCAAGCAGTTTTTGTGCTGGTCACAGATCCTCTGGCAACCAGAGGAGACCCTCATCCATCATCTCACACCACCAAAACTCCCATTTATATCCCGTCCTTGGACTCCAAGGAGGCATCTGTGGAGAGAAGGAACCACTTTGTATTTCAAATGTTAGGTAGATTTGATATGAAGAGTTTTTGCCCTTTAATTCCACAAGATTCCATCTCTTTATGAAATGAAGTTTGTCCGTTATTTAACAAACACCCAAAATTTCTTTACCTTTTGTTTTTGTGGTTCACAATATGCCCCAATTCTTTACCAGACATATACCTTATTATAGGTAGCCACTAAATATTCATACTTTTAAAATCATGTAACCCAAGCTAGTAAATGAAAGTGATTTATTACTAATCCACTTCCCACAATGTTGAGGTCTCCTTGAAAACAGTGTTAAGTCTAATCCCTGCCAACAATATTAAATTTAAAAAGAAAACAGATTTCTTCGATTTTTCCCTTAAGGCTTTGATTCTATCTCCTCAAATATAGATTAAGAAGGAGGCAGAATTGGAGAATATGTGTATAATCCCAAAATATTATAAAAGCAACAGACATTTTTTCCATTAACAAGTGAAGATTATAGAAGAATTAGGAAATTTACATTGATGTTAACAGCAGTGCAATAAATGGCATAGGAAGCAAGTGAGGAAATAGCGACACCCTATCCTGCTTCTCTGCTATCAGTGGATTATAAATTTCTTATTATCCCCAAACTGACTATTCTAGTTCTCTCCTCCATCCCAAATTGTACAGTTTCTAGACAGTTCCATTTCCAGTTTTGAGATTTCTTTAAACAAGGTAATTTTTTATTTCTAATATTGATCAGAGAGTTGTTTTGACATTTTCTTTTCATTTTTCCCCCTTAATTAAGTTTGTTACATCTTTGGACTGAACTCTTTTTCATAGGAAGATAGCTTCAAATTGATAATAAAAATATATTGAGATAACAAAATTCAAGAGGCACATGGTTTATAGAAAAAAAAAGGCTTTTATGAAACTTATTCAAAACATCTGTAGATCCTTGAATGGGAGACTGCAATGATGGTAGACTGTGATGGGAAGCTGTGTGCTGTGTAGTTAGTTATCTAAATAAATTAGAACATTTTGTTGTAGGTAAACCTACTTTTATTTTTCTGCTAAGCTATATGCTAACTTTCACAGTACCACATCCTTTCAGAAGCAATTTTTGACATTATTGTCTACATATTAGGGGGAAAAAAAGACTCCCTCACTTTCGTTTCTTAATCATAGCTGTTTAATTAGATTCATTCAAATGAATCAACTAATATCTCATTACAAAGCCATCAGGAAGTAAACTAAAGCTAAAGTGCACTTTTAATAACACAAATTAAATGTTACTATTACTCCAAAGTAACAGATAGTGGAACTCAGTTCACTAAAACAAATTTATAACTCACTTAGTATATAGGGTCACAATCTATCTGCTTGTGAAGAAAAACTTGTTTTCTCTTCTTAATTCCATTATTTTTTACCTTAGTGATCTTGGCAAATTATTGAATCAAAAATAGCATTTTCATAATATAGAAATATTGGTAGTAATCTATATGGGAATTATATTCTCCTTATATTTAACATATTGGAATTTATAACATATAGAATCCCTTGAAAAAGATGTCATAATTCATATTTTAAACTTTAACGTACTTAAACTAATCAGAATTATACATAGAACAATTAATAATGCTTAAAACTTTTTATGTTACATCTAATGTGAATTAGATTTTAATAATCACCATAATGCGATTCAAAGATTATCTTTAAAAGATAAATTTAAGAAAAGAAAGAAAGATAAATTAACCAAGTCTTGGTAAGTTAACAAAACTGCAAAAACCCATAAAAGTAAAATTTAAAGGTAAAAAACTTTTAATAATAACACTTTTGTAATAGAACAAGAAGTCTTTATAATAGACAAATTACAAAATATCAGAGTTTTCTTGATGAAATCTAGATTTTATCTGCCTTCAAAAGGATTGAAATAAAAACAATATTACATCACATGAAAAGGAAGAAATACAAAGAGACACGATAGCCCTCAAACTTGAATTAAACCAAAGATTCAGATTCATTACAGTGTGTGCACACCTGTATATGTGTACAGAAAAATATCTATAGTCAAATCTTTCTGAGACATGATAAATAAAGAGATTCAATCGTATTACTTAATTCTAAAATTAGTAGGTAGTGAATAATTTTTAAGTTCCAATTGTTTATAATTAACACCATCATTCTACCACCAGTTAGTTTTACACTAGTAATTATAGTATTGTATTATAGTAATAATGCATAATTAGCATTTCTTATTATTTTGCAAAGATCTTTGTGGGGAAAATCACAGGGCCTTCTTATGAGAAAGACAAGCTTATAATGAGATTCTTATGGCAATTTTGTAATTTAACTCCCTTAAATGTCTTATAAGTAGAACATCGTTTTATTGAAATTTGTTCTTTCACAAATAAGGTTATATTGAAGTTTATGTCACTTGTTTTTATAATGTGGGTATTATCTAGGCAATTGGGATCTACATCTATGTATCAAATAATTTTTTTAAGTATAGGCATTAGTATTAGAAATAAATTTAAAAGTATTCTAAATATTGTTTAATGTTTTGTTTATTTAGCAAAATAACCCCAAGTTGTTCTATAAATATTTACCTGGAGAATATTCTGTTTCTATTGAAGAATATTGATGTTAAAAAAAAACACCTAGGGCTACAGAGGAATCTGAAAACTTGTAAAAAAGAAAGATAAATTTTATTATCCCAATATTTAAGTTGCTGATGATAAGATTATTTTAAATTAATAACAAAATGGCAATGATTTTTCTTAGGAGTAGAAATACTTTAATTTCAGAAAATTATTAAAGATCAAAATTAAGTAACTACAAAGCTTTTTAGAAAGAGTTTAATGTTAGGGTGATGAAAAATTTGGAAATAAGGTGATGGTTGCACAGCAGTGTAAATACAATTAATGCCACAATTAATGTGAATGGTATACTTAAAAATGAGTAAAATAGCAAATTTTATATAAAACTTATTTTACCACAATAAGGTAAAAAGAGGAAGAGAGATTATTTAGTTCTATGATGGGGTTGCCCCTAAAGAATTCATTGTGCAATGACTACAGTCTTGTCTGTACAAGGGGAGAACTTTGAGAATCACATATTCTATCCCTTGGTTCCCACTAGGTAGTGCTGCATTTTCCAAAGCCACAGAAAATAGAATGAAAATGAAAGAAATTATTAAGAAAATTAAAGTCAGCATAGAAAATAACATACAAAATAAGAGAAAATGGCATTATACAAAAAGTTAATGGCTTGTTTTAGAAGATATATATTATTTACTTATGCCAAAATCTTCTTCTCTAAAATATTTAAAGTCACCTGAAACGGGCATTGAAATACAAAGATATTAGAATGGAGGCGTAGTGGTACAGTTTAACCAGGTTATTGGATGAAACTTTTATTCTTGTATTATTAGCAGAGTCTTATTTACACTATTCATGCTAAAAGGAATACAACAATCATAGCTATCTTAAACATGGTATTCTAGAGGTAGAGAGAAGGAACGCGTGTGCTCAGTGGAATGTTGGCCCTTATTATCTTTGCCCCAGTGTACGTGTTCATGAGTTAGCTTACATGACAAAAAGAAATCAGGTTACAGATAGAATTAAGATTGCTAATCAATTGACCTTAGAAGGGAGAGATCATCCTGGATCGTCAAAGAAGTCTTTAAACTAAAAAAGAAAGTCAGCATCTGAGTCACAGAGATGTGGTAGCAGAAGTTCATTGCATCAGACTAGACCCATTGCTGACTAAAGCCATGAATGCCGGTGGCCTCTGGGAGCTAGGGAAACTACTCATCCAAAAGGCACCATAAAACAGGGTCTTCAATCCTACAGCCACAAGGAACTGAATTCTGCCAAAAAACTGAATGAACAAGGAAATGTGTTTTCCTCTAGTCTCCAGAAAAGAACAAACAGCTACTGATGCTTTGATTTTAGCCTGGTGAGACGTATGCTGGACTTGTGACCTCTAGAGATTTATGACTGTCTGGGCTATCACTCAGCAGCCATATACAGGGTGTCCATAAAGTTCATGTGCAATTTTATTATATTATATACATAGTAACTGCTTGGGAAGCTGGGAAACAGAGTAGCTGTGTGCTTAGGAGGAAAGTAAAATGATGGTCTTACTGAATGACTAGCCAATCCCTAAAGGCATGACTCAGTGAAAAAAAAAAACCAAGTGTATGAACAGATAATTTATGTTAAGTCAGTAAAACCATCATAATCATTTTTCAGGCATTTAACATCATCATGAATCAAAAATACAAACTTTTCATCTGCAAAATGGACAAATTTTTGGCAGATTTTTATAATGATAATGTCTGATGTTGGACTAGATCAGTAGAAAACTGGGCTCTCATACATGGCCAGAAGAAGCATACAGCTTTCCTGGAGGACAGGTCGGCAGTGTATGTAAAGAGTTTTTCAAAATACATGCCCTGAGGCCCAGCAACATATCCAGGAATTAGTCTAAGGAAAATCTTAAATATCTTAGCAAAATTTCACTCTAATAATTTTACACTGAGAGTATAACTAGACAAATAGACATTTGAATCTGTATATAGGGTGTTCCAAAAGTTGCCCCTATAGTCACCATGCATAGGGAAAATGGGAAATTGTAGCTAAATGTATCATTATTCACAAAATATTCATTACAAAATTTTACAAACAGATGGCCAATGCATAGTCTTTTGTAAATATTTTGTAAAATGTATGGTAACTTTAGGGATGACTTTTGGAATACTAAATTACTAAATTGGATTTTTTAAAACAAGTAGCATATATTCTTTGTGTAGGTTTAAAAGAAAACATTTTAAAGTCTGTACAATTTGACCTAGAAATTAGGAATATAACCCAAGGGACTAGATAAAAGAAGTATATAAAGACTTGGTTCAGTGGTTCATGCCTATAATCTCAGCACTTTGGAGGCCAAGGCAGGAGGATTGCTTGAGGTCAGGAGTTCAAGACCACGGTAGGCAATACATCTAGCCCCCATCTCTAAAAAAAAAAAAAAAAAGGTTTTTTAATTATCCAGCTGTGGTGGTATGTTCCTGAAGTCCCAGCTGCATTAGCAGCTAAGCCAGGAGAATTTCTGAAGGCCAGGAATCAAGGTCACAGTGAGCTTTATGAGACCACCACACTCCAGTCTGGGCGACAGAGTAAGACCATGTCTCTGGAAAAAAAAAAAAAAGCATTCAAAGGCTTCAATACAGTATTCTTGACACAACCTATGTGTTCAACAATAGTAGTCTGGTTAAAGATAGTATTTTACATTTATTCAGTTGAATACCACACACTCTGAAAATGATGTGTTAGAGATATAATTGCTAACACGGACAGAGGTGAGGTGAAATATACTATCTTCCCTCAGCCTCTGTGGAGAATTGATTCCAGGAAGTAAATGATACCAAGATCCACATATAACCAAGTTTCTGTTATAAAATGGTGTAGTATTTGCCTATACTTTAAATCATCTCTGTATTACTTAAAATACATAATACGATGTAAATGCTATATACGTAGTTGTTATTGTTTAGAGAATAATAAGATAAAAAATGTCTGTACATGTTCCATACAGACACATTTCCCCCCAAATATTTGTGATTCACAGTTGGTTGAATCTGTGGATGTGAAACCCATGGATACAGAGAGTTGAATATGTATTATTAAATAGAAAACAAGTTACAAAATACTGTGCACAGTATTAATGATTCTTCATTTGTAAAAGAGAAAATGTATATCTACATGTATTACATATGTATTATGGACCTAGCAAAAGGCATTTACACATACTATTATACTAAAAGACGTTTCTATTATTATAAAATTGTGGCATTTCTTTTCTCCTTGTTGCTTCTTTTCAAATATTTTTAAAATAATCACCTATTGTTTTTGTAACATAAAATTTACTAAAAGAATAAAAAATAAAAGCTGTAGCTCAGTGGCTAGGGCACCAGCCATACACACCAGAGCTGGCAGATCTGAACCCAGCCTGGGCCTGCCAAACAATGACAATAACAACCAAAAAATAGCCAGGCATTATGGTGGGCACCTATAGTCCCTGCAACTTGGAAGGCTGATGCAAGAGAATTGCTTAAGCCCAAGAGTTTGAGGTTGCTGTGAGCTGTGACGCCACGGCACTCTACCAAGGATGACATAGTGAGACTCTGTCTCAAAAAAAAGAATAATAAAAAAAAATACAGGTGGGCGGCACCTGTGGCTCAAAGGGGTGGAGCTCCAGTCCCATGTGCTGGGGGTGGCGGGTTTGAACCCAACCCTGGCCAAAAAAAAAAAAAAAATACAAGGAAGGAGAAAGCCCTAGGATTCAGGTTCTGAAAACTAAAATGATGTTGGTATAGTAACTTTACAACATATGGCAGGATTTTTACCTTTAACGTAGAATATTCTGTTACAATGGTCTCCAGCTTCTAATCTCTTTTGTCCTTGTTCCTTCCAATGTATTGGTCCTAGAGTTGTGACTAACCACGAGAATCATCTGAAAGTAATTTAACTGATTTGGAAACTCTTCAATGAGAGGGAAAAAGGGGGATCAGAATATTTCCATGTAAATATAGTTCAGTTATTCAAGTATTCCCTATACCTATGTTCATGTACAGTAGTAGTTTCTGGTACTAAATATTGGCTACATGTAATAAGTACTTCTACCGCCAATTCCACCAGAGAAAGAAAAAGAATAAGTATCAGTTTACTCCAGTAGGCTTGGAAAGACATCAATCAGTAAGTCAATCGAATGAGATCTTAAACTCCTATGATGTGATTTGTGGAGTAGGCATGTGAGCAAGCAGAAGGCCCAAGGCTTGTTGTCAAGAATTTAATTTATAGTCTGGATAGAGCAGTTGCTCTATCAGTTGCTCATTTGGCATCTCCCACTGACCATCCTTATGGTCAAATAATAAGACATCTAAGTGATTTTTGAGATAGAGCAGACCTGGGTGGACAAGGTCTAGTGTGGGGCTCATCAGAATAAGGAGATCAATGAAGGAGATCAATTATATTCGTCCTTTCTTATCCCAAAAAGATCTGTTCCAGGACTCCCAGTGAGTGCCTGAAACCGAGGATAATACCATGTATAGTATGTTTTTTTCCTATGCATACATACCTATGATAAAGTTTAATTTATAAATTAGGCACAGTAAGAGATTAACAAAAATAACTAATAATAAAATAGAACAATACTGAGACGGTCCATCTGATGACCAAGAAGGCTACTAAGTGGCTAACAGGCAAGGAGTGTAAACAGCCTGGCTACTCTGGACCAAGAGACAATTCACGTCCCAGGAGGGATGGAGCAGGATGGCAGGAGATTTCATCATGCTACTCAGAACAGTGTGCAATTTAAAACTTGGAAATTACTTAATTCTAGAATTTCCCATTTAATATGTTTGGACCATAGGTAATTAAAACACACAAAGAGCAACTACAGGTGAGGGGGGATGACTGTGGGAAAAGCTGGAGTGCTGGAGGAGTATTCTGCATGAACACTGAAATTGGCCAGGATGACAGTTTACAGAAAAGAAGAAAACCACAAACCAGGTGTCAAAGTCTCAATAAATGTGGAAACCTAAGTAGAAGGGAGGTAGATGAAAACAAATACTGACTGAAACTTCGAAAGAGGAGGAATTTTTGCTCATTGTGCAAGATTGGAGCATCACTTGAGTTGTTTAAGTTGTCCTTAGAAAAATATCGAAGTTTTAGATGGGGCCAGGAGGTAAAAGATGTGCAAGGCAAAGGACATAGGGGGTTGTGTTTAATGTAGACCTGAGTAGGCTGGGCGTGGTGGCTCACACCTATAATCCCAGTACTTGGGAGGCAGAGGTCACGAGTTCGAGACCAGCCTGAGCAAGAGTGAGACCCCCTTCTCTAAAAAATAGCCAGGTGTTATGGCAGGTGCATGTAGTCCCAGCTACTTGGGATGCTGAGGCAAGAGGATTGCTTGAACCTAAGAGCTAAGATGCCACAACACTCTACCAAGGGTGGCTGAGGTAGACTGTCTCAAAAAAAAAAAAAAATGTAGACTAGAGTTTGATAAATAATAAACTAATAGAAAAAAAATATTAGCCAACATTTAAAAAGTGTATCCCATATGCTAAATTCATTCAATCTTCACATAATCCTATAAAGTAAATGCTAATATTATCCCCATTTGCCAGTTGAGGTCATGGGTACCATAGATTAAATGACTAACTCAACGTACTTAATACTAATATGAACTTAGTACTAGTATGAAACCAATACATAAGCAACTACTAGCCCACACAAAAGAAAACACAAGTATAGTTTACGAGGGGGATGGAGAAGGAGGCGGAGGGGAGGGGGGAAGGGAGGGTGATTGGTTGGGTCTCACCTAATGTGCACAATGTGAGGGTGTTCAGCACACTCCCAGGTAAAAAGCTCAACTACAATTTTAACCTTACCTTAGAAATGAAAACAATGTAACCTAAACATTGTACTCTTATCTCAATCTGAAATTAAAAAAAGAAATGACTAACCCAATATAATACAGCATTGCTATAAGTGACACAGCTGGGATTCAAACCAGGCAGTCCAGTTCCTAAGTCCACACATTTTTTGTTTGTTTATTGTTTATTGTTCTTGTTTTTGTTTTCTGAGATGAGATGAGATCTCACTCTGGGCTAGAGTGCAGTGACATCTTCATAGCTCCCTACAGCCTCAAACTCCAGGGTTCAAATGATCCTCCGGCCTCAGCCTCCCAAAGAACGAGGATTATAGGCATGAGGCACATGCCTGCCCCAAAGTCTACAATTGTGAGCATATACTTTTCTCCAGTGGAAAGTGTCGGAAAAGAAAGGAAGAGAGGGAGGAAAAGGGGAGGAAAGGAAGCAATGAAAAGAGTCCCAGAGGAAAAGTTTGGCAGAAGCCAAAAGGGTGGGTCTGAATTCTGAAAATGGTGGGACTCACAGGAGATACATACTCCTCGTGAAAAATCTTGTGGGTGCTAACATTAATTATGACATTAGTAATACTTAAACATTTAAATAGCAGTATAGACACGTCACCTCTAAAGAGCAATTTCAAAATAATAACATGACAAATCACTACTGAGTAATCTGTGTAGTATTTGCACACCCATCCCTACACAGAGATCAAAGGTTATGGCTTAGAATGCTTAGATTTTTTTGTACTATAATTTTAACAGATGACTCCTGAAAAAATACATCTCCAGAAAACACAGTAATGTTTGACTCTTATTGGAGCCATACAAGAAAAGAAGTAAAGTGAAACTGGGAGAAGGTGGCCAGAAGAAAACCATCCTCAAAATCATAAAGCCAAGATTAGATTTGATTAATAAATGTCAATAGATGTCATGTATTTTGTATTTTGGCTATTTAGCATTAAACTAATACAAAGTAGTAAAACATATATAACTTAATTTTATGAGTGAAAATGCCCAAATTAGAAACATTTTCACAAATTTAATTATTATTTAAATCATCAGTGTATTCATAGGATTTTTTTCAACCTGTCTCCCATATTCTCCATGTCATTGATTGAATATGAAAACTATTCATCACATAATACTATGCTAAAAACAAAAAGAAATCAGTTTTGGCACACCAAAAAGAGTAAAAAAACAGGTTTTTACTTCAGAGATGGAAATAACACAAGCAAAATTGTCTCGCCTTTGAATTGTGCAGATATTGTCTCAACTCTCCATTTTACATTCCTTATGTCAACCTGACCCCTAAAAAAGGTTTTAATTACGAAGCAGATTTAACACTTTAGCTGTTTACCATGCCTTAAATCTGACCGTTTTGGAGCGTCTTCAAATGAGCCAGATGAGAAACTACTTAATTAGGATTTTAATTATTTTCTTGCATTCTGATAGTATCTGGGAGTCGCTGAGAAGCAGCTTGTTTCTGCAGTTTCTCAGCTGCTAACCCCGTTCCCCAAGGCAGTGTTTGTAGTAAATTCCCAGCTCCCAGGAGCGCCAGATAGAAGCTGCACACTACACTACAGAGCAGGGAGGTGCCACAGCCCGCCTTCCTGAACTTTCCTCCCACCCCGAACTCCATCATCTCAGTGGGACACAACTGTCTCCTTTCGGTAGGATGAAATGAGTGTATTTTGGCTTCAGAATCCTGTTGTATCTTTGAACTTATCTGTGTTCCTACAGTGACTGGGTTCTGAATAATAAAGTGGGAGTCTGCTGGGGAAGATTGTAGCTCTTAAACAGAATCAGATGAATGCGCACGTGTGTATGTAGTTCACAACTTAGATATCAGTATTTTCAACCAACAAATTGGTTTTAAAAGAGTAAGACAATGAACTTGATTATGAAAATTATCCCTAGTTTAAGATTTAACAAGAAAATTAAATAAATAAAATCCATATTAGTGTCCAGGGGTATCTCAATGTAGTGGTTCTCAGCCTGTGGGTTGCGACGCCCAGGAACTGTATTAAAGGGTCGCAGCATTAGGAAGGTTGAGAACCCCTGGTTTACAGGTTTAGACATTCTATACTTTTGTTAAACTGTTATTTCTAAGCGAAATTCACTTAGGAATTACTGTGAAATAGGTTGTGTTCAAATAAAAATAAATAGAAGTTTAACTAACTCTTCTGGTTATAGCTGGTGATTTATTCTGGAGACTTTCTGTAACTTCTACTAGAAGACAGACTTTAGTTTTAAGTCTTTTAATTCTACGCAAAATACTACTGAAATTTCTCAAGGGTCTTCATATTTGTACAATCAGGCTTGCTTCTGGAGGACAATTGTGGTTGGCAGAATTCTAAAGATGGCCCACCAAGATTCCTGTCCCTGGTTATTCAAACACTAATCCAGTTAATATTGTACTATCTAAAAGGATTTTGCAGATAAAAATCTTGATCAATGGGTACAAGTCAAATCTATCAAGTATAGAACACAAATGTCTTAACACTGTGATTAAGTAAACGAGATGAAAGCTATGTTAATTAGTAGGATGTAAGCACTCCAATTTGTACAATCAACACATTGAATCCCACAAAAGCATAAATGTATTCATGATCTATGTATATATGACTTAATAAATAAATAAATAAATAAATAAAAATAAAAAGTTGAAAACAAAAAAATAAAAAATACTTGGTGAGAACCTCAAAAAAAAAAAATCTTGATAAGGTATGAGTCCTTTAAAAGCAGAGTTTTCTGATGAGTAGCAGAACAAGATACCAGAGAAATCCAAAGCCTAAGACTTCAACGTGCCATTGCTAGCTTTGAAGGTGGAGGGGACCAGGGGGGATCAGAGAAGGAGAGGCCTTTAGGGCCTGAGCTCAATTCTCAGCCAACAGCCAGGAGAAAACAGGGAATTCAGTCCTAAAGTCACAAGGAATTAAGTACTGCCAAAGATTTCATCACAAGGAAGTAAGTACTGCCAAAGATTTCAATGAGCTTGAAAGCAAAATTTTGCCCAGAGAGTCTAGATAGGAGTTCAGCATACTTCATGCCAAGTGAGAGACCCGAAATAGAAAACCCTACTGCTGGGCGCAGTGGTGCGTGCCTATAGTTCCAGCTACTTGGGGGGCTGAGACAGGAGGATCGCTTGAGTCCAAGGGGTCTGGGCTGTGATGCACTATAGCAATCAGGTGTCCTCACTAAGTTCAACATTAATATGGTGACCTCCTGGGAGGTGGCGAACACCAGGTTGCCTAAGGAGGGGAGAACCGGCCCAGGTCAGAAACGGAGCAGGTCAAAGCTCCTGTAGTGATCAGTAATGGGATTGCACCTGTGAATAGCCACTGCACTCCAGCCTAGGCAACACAGTGAGACCCCATCTCTAAAAAGAAAGAAAGAAAGAAAGAAAACCCTACTGAGCTGCTGAGATTCAAATGACCATAGGAGTTATAAAACCAACTGAAGCAACATTTTGAAAGTGAATGGAGGTGAGCCAAGGTGGACTTGTCTTCTTTTCAACTTCTTATCCATTTCATCCAATCCATTTCTCCTTCAAATAGTGCTGCCCTGGGTCATGATCAGCCAGCAGTGCTCTGCAGAGAGGCAGGCTCAACTGCATGTCCCTGTGGGTCTGCTCTGGAGAAAGGAAAGGCATGTGTGTTTAGCCTCCTTCATGCCACACCTCTTCATGTAAAGCAAAGTTGAAAAAGCAGCCAGTGCGTTGGTAAGTGTACCACACAGAATTCCATCAGGGAGCAGAATCACTGTGGAAGGAGGAATTTATTGCAGGAATGAGACCTTACACAATTCTGGGAGCTGATGAAGGATTTTGGAAGGATTTTGCCTCTGTATCTGCCCAAAGTCACGTCAGAGACAGAACAGTGGTTCTCAAACTGGACCAGCAGTCAGGAAGATATAGCATATGTAACACAGGGAAGAAGGAAGGCAAACAGAAACCTGGGAGGACAAATGGGAGTCAGCGGATCGGCGACAACAGACACACACTGCAGTGGCTCCTGGTGCCCTGCCTAGCCTTTGGAATGTAACAGCTGTCTTCCGAATCTTCTGCAAATTTCTCTTGCCCCCAACTCTAACCCAGGACACACAGGCAGGGCGATTCAGGGGGAAATAGTTGCAGCCTAGCTAAATTGATAGGGTACAAATCACCACCACAAGATGGTCTCTAAGTGCTGTCAAAGCTCACACGGCCAAGAGAGATAGGCCTCCAGCCTTGTCTCCCATTTAGACCTCAAAAGAAAAATAATCTTATTATAGATTGACTGTCAACATGTATGCTTAAAAGTTAGACTGACCTTGTCTGAGGTCTTCAATCAAATTGTAAGTACGGAGCCCAGAGCGAAAGGAAAGAAGGTACAACAGCACCGAGGCTCTGGAGAGCAGCCATCCCTTCCCGTCGGTGCAGTGGTCATAGCAAAGCAGCCTTTCTGGGCAGGATGTGTAGAGAACAAATAGTGGCAGGATACTAAAGTAGCTGAAGTTTTGGTTTAAAAACATGACCAGGGAGGGTGGTGAGCTGAAGGAGCACTTAAGGAGACACTTCTAAAAATGAAGAAGTTCAATAAAAGCTGAGAGAAACCTCACAGAACACCTCTCTTCATCCTCAATCTTGCCCAGATGGAAAGCACCTGGAAATTCATGGTATTCCTTGCAATATATTGTGAAATGCTGATATACCTAATTTCATATGAATTGAGAACAGTTTAGCCAGAAGAAAACATAGCTATATTCTAAGTACGCAACGTGAAGTTCAAACCACAAACATGTATCAACGGTGGTTCTCAAACTTGCTCACATGGGAAGCATCTTTTCAGAATACCAGACATATTGATATATTTTAATACCATGTGAACTGAAAACAGTTTTATTCAAGCATAATATGACTATATGAGTACAACATAGAAACACTACTGTGAGCACACATATTCTCAAAACTGAAACAATGGGTTGTTTTCAAATATTTCAAATGAGAATCACCTACTATTTTTCATATGTGATTTTATTCTCCTAGTCCAAATAGCCATAAGATGAAAAAAAAACAAAACAAAAAAGACTAAAGAAAATTTTACTGGTAAAGAACCTTAAATTGAGAAAAAGATGTCTGTTCAATATCATATTTTTTTGAGAATTAGGAAAAGCCAGGGCATTACCCCATTTCCATGTCTAAAAGTAGCACCCACACTCGTAAAGGCTCATGTCTGAAAATCATCAGTCTAGACCAAACTCCTTAATATAGATAAGGAACCTGGCCTAGAGAGATTGTGACTTGTCTGAGGTCATGTAAATAATTGGTGACAGATTTGAGACTAGAAATTGTGTCTCAACTCCTAATCCTGTGCTTTGTCCAGATTAGCCTTGATCTTAATTTAACCACCCACTAGGAAATCAGGTGGTTTCTTTTAAGCAGGAGCTGAAGAAAGACTGATACCAGGGATTCCTGGACAGACTCCGCTAGTAGTGCACCCAGCTTCAAGCTTAAAAATGTTCTTCAGATTCCAGAGAAATAGACTAAGCACAACTGTTAAACTGCATTCAACCCCCTGCTACTCCCCAGAATCACAGAGAAGTCATTGACGGAATATGGTAACAGGAAAACACCCTTGATATATGTCAGCTGTAGAGAGAAAGAAAGGGGCACCATCTATATGACAAAAAGTACACAACAATATCTCTAGGAAACACAGCAGAATAATCAGCTTAATGGGAGAGATGGAACATGTTATAGCATGTAAAGTAGAAGAGACCAGAACAAAGTCCTATTAAGACCCATTGTCTGGCCCCTCACAGGAAACATTAGCCAGTTCTTACCCTAATAAGTTGAGATGTTATAATGCATAGTATTTTGACCAGGAAGGCAAGTAAGTTTTACCTCATCCTTTAATTCTAATCATTTGAGAAGTGGCCCCTGTGGCTCACTCTGTTGGGGAGGTGTGATAGTTAATTTTATCTGTGAATTTGACTGGATCACAAGATGCTCAGATATCTGGTTAAACATAATTTTGGTCTGTGAGAGCGTTTCTAGAATAGGTTCACATTTAAACTGGTAGAATGAATAAAGCAGATTGATTGCCCTCCCTCAAGTGCATAGGTGTTACCTAATCCAGTGCTTTTCAACCTTTTTTTAATCTCATGGCACACTTGAACCTACAGTTAAATTTCCACAGTACATTTAAATTATGTTGATCCAAAAAATAGTAAAAAAAATATGCTTTGAACTTACTATGCTTTGAACATCTTTTGAAAATAATTTAATTAATGCTCCTTAAAATTTTCAAGGCACACCAGAGTTCCACAGCACACCACTTGAAAATCACGGACCTAATCCCTGGAGGACCTCAATAGGACAAAAGTGTGGAGAAAGGGAGGATTCATTGGCTCTCTGCCTAACTGCGTGAGCTGGAGCATTGAGCTCCTGCTCTTGGTGCTCCTGGCTCTCTCAGGCCTTCAGATTTAGACTGGGACCTATATGCTCTGCTCTCCAGCTCTCAGGACTTCGAACTACACCACTGTCTTTACTGGGTCTCCAGCTAGCAGAGGTAGATCATGGGACTTCTCGGCCTTCATAATCACATGAGGGAGAGGGAGAGAGAGCGAGAGAATGAGAATATGAGAAGGAGTCTCTTACTGGTTTTGTTTCCCTGGAGCATCCTGACTAATACAAGTCCCTGGAAAACTGTGTTGCTTTCGATTTCTTTTTTTTTTTTTTGTAGAGACAGAGTCTCACTTTATGGCCCTTGGTAGAGTGCCATGGCATCACACAGCTCACAGCAACCTCCAACTCCTGGGCTTAAGCGATTCTCTTGCCTCAGCCTCCCAAGTAGCTGGGACTACAGGTGCCCGCCACAACGCCCAGCTATTTTTTGGTTGCAGTTCAGCCGGGGCCGGGTTTGAACCTGCCACCCTCAGTATATGGGGCCAGCGCCTTACCGACTGAGCCACAGGCGCCGCCCAACTGTGTTGCTTTCAATTAGGGATTTTTACCATGTATGCAGAGATACACCCTGCACACTTACTATGTATTTACTACACTTTAGATCATCAGGAAAGACTGTGGCATTGTTTACAGATCACATTTTCTGAAGTCTACTCTTTTCACACTTCCTAAAAGTTTTCTTAGGAAAACTTTTGGTCACACCATGGTTATGTGTATTTTCATATTTATGTCCTGTCCATGCACCACGGTTGCACACGATTGTTAATGTCGAATAATTATGCTCCAATGTTATTTGCTGATGATTCTACTAGTTGTATAACTTTGGAGAAACTACTGAACCTTCCTATGCCTCAGCTTTGTCTTCCATAGAATGGGGATAATTACAGATTCTACTTCATAGAGCTGATGGAAGTATTAAATGAATTAATCTATGTAAAGCACTGATTACAGAACTGGCAATGATAGTCTGCAGTAAGTGTGAGCCATTTTTACTATTATTACTTTCATTATCTCCCTCTATATATGAGAAAAAAGAGAGTATGTAATTTACCCAAGGTCTTATTGTTAGAGAAGGACAGAATTGGAATTTGTCTAAGCATTTACCCTTGATCTTAGCCAAAAGGCCGAGAAGCGATTGTCTAAGCATTTAATACAGTTCTCTATGGGTGGTAAAAGTAAAGGTGTTTTTTTTTTTTTCTTTTTTGTGCTTTTCTGTATTTCCTAAATGTTATATAGTGGACATCCAGGACATGCAATCAGGAAATTACACATGTCATAGACATGACTTAAAACATAAAAACATACATCTACCCAGAAGGAAAAAATATAATTTTATCTTAAGGACATCAGTACTAAATTGTTTATTGTAGCTCAATTGGTAATCTGCAAGATGTGGAAACAACCTAAATGCCCATCAGCTCAGGAACAGATGAAGAAATTGTGGTACATGTATACCATGGAATACTATTCAGCCATAAAAAAGATGACTTCACATCTTTTGTATTATCCTGGATGGAGCTGAAACACATTCTTCCTAGTGAAGTATCACAAGAATGGAAAAGCAATTATTCAATGTACTCAATGCTAATATGAAACCAAAAGACAATCTAATGCATTCCCACGTAGGAGAAAAACTCATTTCAATTCAAGTTGAGGGAAGAAGAAGTGGGGGGCGCTTCCACTGAATGGGCATGGTGCGGGTGTTTGGCACAACTTTTGAGTGGACATAACCACAAGAGGGACTTTACCTAACAAAATCAAATATTTTGATCTGGTTGTTTATACATTCACATTAACCTGAAATTAAAAAAATAAATAAATAGGGTGGCGCCTGTGGCTCAGTCAGTAAGGCGCTGGCCCCATATGCCAAGGGTGGCGGGTTCAAACCCAGCCCCGGCCAAACTGCAACCAAAAAATAGCCGGGCGTTGTGGCCGGTGCCTGTAGTCCCACCTACTCGGGGGGCTGAGGCAAGAGAATCGCTTAAGCCCAGGAGTTGGAGATTGCTGTGAGCTGTGTGAGGCCACGGCACTCTACCGAGGGCCATAAAGTGAGACTCTGTCTCTACAAAAAAAAAAAAATAAAATAAATAAATAAATAAATAAATAATAAAATGTAGGCTGGGTACAGGCTCATGCCTATAATCCTTGCACTTTGGGAAGGCGAGCAGATCACTAGGCCAGGAGTCTGAGACTAGCCTGAGTAAGAGTGATATTCTGTCTCTACAAACAATAGAAAGAGTCGCTCCAGGTGGAGGGCTGAGAGACGGGGAGGTTTTCTCTCACTTTACCTCTTGCCAGGTTTCTTTATGGCTCAACCCCAAGTCCTAATTTCACAACTTATCCTACCAGGAACAGTTGTTGAGGGCTGATGGTGCCTGCTTTTTTCAGTCTTGTGAAGATTCCCCATCGCTGCCCAGCGTTGAGTTCCCCATTAAGTCCAGAGTGTCAGATAAGGATGTGTGTGCGAGAGAAAGACGCAGAGTACTATGGAGACATGGTAAATGTTTCACCTGGAGACCCAGACAATCACGACCTTGTTTCAGCATGAACCCCTTGGATACATGTATTCGGGAGCTGTCCCCTCAAAAATGAAATTGAGAAGCTTCCTCAGTGATCAACTTGGAGCCAGTCTTGTGCTATGCTGGATTTCCACCCTTTTCCTTGCAGATATTAATATCATCTCATCTGTTCTCACCTCCCCTGTGTTGAAAAGGAAGCAAAAAGAACAAAGAAAAGGGAGAAATTAAAGATGGCAGCCGAGTAACAGCTTCCTTGCAACTGGGAACAGCGAATCTGGGGAGACAAGACTCCAGGCATCTCTGGCTGGTGGGATCTGCCTATAATCATCCCTTTGAGGATACAGGGAGCCAGCAAGGGACTTCTGGACCCCAAGAGGAGGACAAAAGCAGTGGAAAACTGGCAAGTGGTTGCGTGTGTTCGATTGACCTAATCACGCCGGCAACCATAAGTACAAGCAGCCGTGAGACTGCAAACCGTAAAGGCCTTACCTGTGAACTGTTTCAGTGTTCTTGGACTTGGCACTCAGTTGAACTGCCTTGGGGAGAGCTTGAGCAGGAGTGTGGAGAACTTTGGGCATTGTCTGGGGCCCCAGACTGAGCCACTGAGCTGGGTGCAGGAAGCCATTGTGAAAGAACTACCCAGGCAAGCTCCGCCCTCAGGGTCTCAGAGCAAGGATTGGGCGGGTCAAAGTAACCTACTGACTGAGCAGCCTAAAGGCGGGGACTGAGCTGCCTTACAGCCTTAATCCTTAGGGGCAGAGTGAGACGGTTTTGGCACACTGGAGCCTTGGGCTGTTGCCCTGGGTAGAGTGCCGTGATGTCACAGCTCATAGCAACCTCAAACTCCTGGGCTTGGCACCGCCCAGACCTCCATAAGAGCTGTGCAGCGACCCCCGACTAGTGACCCGCACCCACCGGGCCTCCACATTCCCTGACCAGGAACTGCGGGAGCCACGCAACCCTGTGTCCTCCCTCCTGTGTCCTCCCAGCTTCCACACTAGCCAGTTCATCTGGATAGGGACTCTGGTAGCTGCGTGCCCTTTGAAGCCCTACCTGCCTCTGTGCAGAGCTCTTCTCCTGGCCAGAGACTGCTGGAGCCTTGGGCTTTCTGTACCAAAGTCACTCGGCACCTGGCACTCCCAGAACCATGCACAACATCCCCAGCCCTGTTGCTGGATCCGGGTGTGTCACAAACCGGAGCTGCTTCCACAACCAGAACTCGCTAGCTAGAGCAGCCCCAGAGGAACTACACAGGGTCACTCCCTACAAAGATCCAACAACAATAGAATGATCCTGCTGAGGTCTAATCTTGGAGAGACACCTCCCCAACTCTGAGGACAGCCAGAGGCAACGGTGAAAAACAATCATGAGGCGAAATGAACAGAAAAACTCTGGCAATATGAATAATCAGAGTAGATCAACTCCCCGAAGGATTAATGGGGCAGAAACAGCACAAGACCCCATGCACAAACAAATAGCTGAGATGTCAGAAATTGAATTCAGGATCTGGATAGCAAATAAGATCGAATTAGAATTCCAAAAGTTATCTCAAGAATTCAACGGATTCAAAGACCAAATGACCAAAGACTTTGACACATTGAGACAAGAAGTTGCATCCCTCGAAGATCTGAGAAATACAGTAGAATCCCTCAGTAACAGAATGGAGCAAGCAGAAGAAAGGATTTCTGACATTGAAGACAAAGCTTTCCAACGCTCCCAAACCCTCAAAGAAGAAGAGAAATGGAGAGCAAAAACAGACCACTCTCTCAGAGAGCTCTCAGATAATTTGAAGAAAACCAATATTCGTCTTATAGGGATCCCTGAAAGTGATGAAGTGGCTTCACAAGGCACAGAGTCTCTTCTCCATGAGATTATGAAGGAGAACTTTCCAGACATGCCTAGAGATTCTGAAATTCAGATAGCAGACAGTTTCAGAACTCCAGCACAACCCAACCCAAATAAGACATCCCCCAGACACATCATAATCAATTTCACTAAAGTTAATATGAAGGAGAAAATTATGAAAGCTGCCAGACAAAAGAAAACCATTACTTACAAGGAGAAGAATATCAGAATAACTGTAGATCTCTCTGCTGAAACCTTTCAAGCTAGAAGAGGATGGTCATCGACTTTTAATCTCCTAAAACAAAATAACTTTCAACCCAGGATCCTGTACCCAGCTAAACTGATCTTCATTTATGATGGAGAAATTAAATACTTCAACAACATTCACATGTTGAAGAAATTTGCCACAACTAAACCAGCTCTCTAGGACATTCTTAGACCTATCCTCCATAAAGACCACCATAATTCTCCACCACAAAAGTAAACCCACCCAAAAAATTTTTGATCAAATTCCAACTTCCACAGTCGCAAAAGGATTAAAAATGTCCACCGGTCTCTCGAAAGGCTTATCAATACTCTCAATTAATGTGAATGGTTTAAATTGTCCTCTAAAGAGGCATAGGTTGGCGGACTGGATACAAAAACTCAAGCCAGATTATCTGCTGCATCCAAGAATCGCATCTTACATTAAAAGACAGATATAGACTCAAGGTAAAGGGATGGTCATCTATATTCCAGGCAAATGGAAAGCAGAAAAAACCAGGTGTTGCAATCCTGTTCGCAGACACAATAGGCTTTAAACCAACCAAAATAATTAAGGATAAGGATGGACACTTCATATTTGTTTTTGTTTTGTTTGTTTTTTTTTTTTATTAAATCATAACTGTATACAATGATATGATTATGGGGCATCATACACTCACTTCATAAACCATTTGACACATTTTTATCACAGTGGTTAACATAGCCTTTCCGGCGTTATCTCAGTTACTGTGCCAAAACATTTACATTCTACATTTACCAAGTTTCGCAAATACCCCTGTAATATGCACCACAGGTGTGATCCCACCGATTCCCCTCCCTCTACCCACCCCCCCCCTTTCCCACTTCTCCCTATTGTTAAGTTGTAGCTGGGTTATAGCTTTCATGTGAGAGTCCCAAATTAGTTTCATAGTAGGGCTGTGTACATTGGGTATTTTTTCTTCCATTCTTGGGATACTTTACTAAGAATTCATATTTGTTAAAGGTAATACTCAATATGATGAGATCTCAATTATTAATATTTATGCACCCAACCACAACGCACCTCAATTTATAAGAGAAACTCTAACAGACATGAGCAACTTGATTTCCTCCAATTCCATAGTATTCGGAGATTTTAACACCCCTTTAGCAGTGCTGGATAGAGCCTCCAAAAGGAAGCTAAGCAAAGAAATTTTAGATTTAAACTCAACCATTCAACATCTGGATTTAACAGACATCTACAGAACATTTCATCCCAAAAAAACTGAATACACATTCTTCTCATCAGCCCACGGAACATACTCCAAAATCGACCACATCCTAGGCCACAAATCTAACCTCAGCAAATTTAAAAAAATAGAAATTATTCCTTGCATCTTCTCAGACCATCATGGAATAAAATTTGAACTAAATAACAATAGGAACCTGCATATCCATACAAAAACATGGAAGCTAAACAACCTTATGCTGAAGGATACATGGGTTATAGACGAGATTAAGAAGGAAATCATCATATTTTTGGAACAAAACAACAATCAAGACATGACTTACCAGAACCTCTGGGATACTGCAAAGGCAGTCCTAAGAGGGAAATTTATAGCACTGCAAGCCTTCCTCAAGAAAACAGAAAGAGAGGAAGTCAATAACTTAATGGAACATCTTAAGCAACTGGAGAAAGAAGAACACTTCAACCCCAAATGCAGCAGAAGAAAATAAATAACCAAAATCAGAGCAGAATTAAATGAAATTGAAAACAAAAGAATTATACAACAGATCAATAAATCCAAAAGCTGGTTTTTTGAAAAGATCAATAAAAGATAAACCTTTGGCCAACCTAACCAGGAAAAAAAGAATAAAATCTCTAATTTCATCAATCAGAAATGGTAATGATGAAATAACAACAGACCCCTCAGAAATTCAAAAAATCCTTAACGAATACTACAAAAAACTCTACTCTCACAAATATGAAAATCTGAAAGAAGTCGACTAATACCTGGAAGCACGCCACCTACCAAGACTTAGACAGAACGAAGTGGAAATGTTGAACAGGCCTATATCAAGATCTGAAATAGCATCAAGTATACAAAATCTCCCTAAAAAGAAAAGCCCAGGACCAGATGGCTTTACGTCAGAATTCCACTAAACATTTAAAGAAGAACTAGTACCTGTACTACTAAACCTCTTCCAAAATATAGAAAAAGAAGGAATATTGCCCAGCATATTCTACAAAGCAAACATCACCTTGATCCCCAAACCAGGGAAAGACAAGAAAAGAAAATTATAGACCAATATCACTAATGAATATAGATGCTAAAATACTCAATAAGATCCTAACAAACAGAATCCAACAACACATCAAAAAAATTATACACCATGACCAAGTCAGATTTATCCCAGGGTCTCAAGGCTGGTTCAATATACGTAAATCTATAAATGTAATTCAACACATAAACAAACTTAAAAATAAAGACCATATGATTCTTTCAATTGATGCAGAAAAAGCTTTTGATAATATCCAGCATCCCTTCATGATCAGAGCACTTAAGAAAATTGGTATAGAAGGGACATTTCTTAAACTAATAGAGGCCATCTACAGCAAACCCACAGCCAATATCGTATTGAATGGAGTTAAATTGAAATCATTTCCACTTAGATCAGGAACCAGGCAAGGTTGCCCATTGTCTCCATTGCTCTTTAACATTGTAATGGAAGTTTTAGCCATTGCAATTAGGGAAGAAAAGGCAATCAAGAGTATCCACATAGGGTCAGAAGAGATCAAACTTTCACTCTTTGCAGATGATATGATCGTATATCTGGAAAACACTAGGGATTCTACTACAAAACTTTTAGAAGTGATCAAGGAATACAGCAATGTCTCAGGCTACAAAATCAACACCCATAAATCTGTAGCCTTTATATATACCAACAATAATCAAGCCGAACAAACAGTCAAGGACGCTATTCCTTTCACAGTAGTGCCAAAGAAGATGAAATATTTGGGAGTATACCTAACAAAGGACGTGAAATATCTCTACAAAGAGAACTATGAAACTCTAAGAAAAGAAATAGCCAAAGATGTTAACAGATGGAAAAACATACCATGCTCATGGCTGGGAAGAATCAACATTGTTAAAATGTCCATACTGCCCAAAGCAATATACAATTTTAATGCAATTCCTATTAAAGCTCCATTGTCATACTTTAAAGATCTTGAAAAAATAATACTTCATTTTATATGGAATCGGAAAAAACCTCGAATAGCCAAAACATTACTGAGCAATAAAAACAAAGCAGGAGGAATCACGCTACCAGACCTGAGACTGTACTATAAATCCATAGTGATCAAAACAGCATAGTACTGGCACAAAAGCAGAGAAGTAGATGTCTGGAATAGAATAGAGAACCAAGACATGGATCCAGCTACTTACCATTATTTGATCTTTGACAAGCCAATTAAAAACATTCAGTGGGGAAAAGATTCCCTATTTAACAAATGGTGCTGTGTAAACTGGCTGGCAACCTGTAGAAGATTGAAACTGGACCCACACCTTTCACCATTAACTAAGATAGACTCTCACTGGATAAAAAATTTAAACTTAAGACATGGAACTATAAAAATACTTGAAGAAAGTGCAGGGAAAACTCTTGAAGGAATCGGCCTGGGTGAATACTTTATGAGGAGGACTCCCCAGGCTGTTGAAGCAGTATCAAAAATACACTACTGGGATCTGATCAAACTAAAAAGCTTCTGCACAGCCAAGAACATAGTGAGTAAAGCAAGCAGACAGCCCTCAGAATGGGAGAAAATATTTACAGGTTATACCTCCGATAAACATCTAATAACCAGAATCCACAGAGAACTCAAACGTATTAACAAGAAAAGAACACGTGACCCCATCTCAGGGTGGGCAAGGGACTTGAAGAGAAACTTCTCTAAAGAAGACCAATGCACAATCTACAAACACATGAAAAAAAGCTCATCATCCTTAAATCATCAGAGAAATGCAAATCAAAACTACTCTGAGATATCACCTAACCCCAGTAAGAGTAGCCCACATAACAAAATCCCAAAACCAGAAATGTTGGCGTGGATGTGGAAGAAAGGGCACACTTGTACACTGCTGGTGGGAATGCCCACTAATACGTTCCTTCTGGAAGGATGTTTGGAGAATACTTAGAGACCTAAAAATAGACCTGCCATTCGATCCTATAATTCCTTTACTAGGTTTATACCCAGAAGACCAAAAGTCACAATATAACAAAGACATCTGTACCAGAATGTTTATTGCAGCCCAATTCATAATTGCTAAGTCAGGGAAGAAGCCCAAGTGCTCATCGACCCACGAATGGACTAGCAAACTGTGGTACATGTATACCATGGAATACTATGCAGCCTTAAAGAAAGATGGAGACTTTAACTCTTTCATGTTTACACGGATGGAGCTGGAACATATTCTTCTTAGCAAAGTATCTCAGGAATGGAAGAAAAAGTATCCAATGTACTCAGCCCTACTATGAAGCTAAATTATAGCTTTCACATGAAGGCTACAACCCAACTATAGCACAAGACTATGGGGAAAGGGCCAAGGAAGGGGAAGGGAGGGGGGAGGTTTTGGTGGAGGGAGGGTAATGGGTGGGGCCACATCTATGGTGCATCTTAGAATGGGTACAGGCGGCAGCGCCTGTGGCTCAGTGAGTAGGGCGCCGGCCCCATATGCCGAGGGTGGCAGGTTCAAGCCCAGCCCCGGCCAAACTGCAACCAAAAATAGCCGGGCGTTGTGGCGGGCGCCTGTAGTCCCAGCTACTCGGGAGGCTGAGACAAGAGAATCGCGTAAGCCCAAGAGTTAGAGGTTGCTGTGAGCTGTGTCACGCCACGGCACTCTACCGAGGGCGGTACAGTGAAACTCTGTCTCTACAAAAAAAAAAAAGATGGAAAAAAAAAAAAAAGAATGGGTACAGGCGATTGCACTAATGTACACAGCTATGATTTAACAATAAAAATAAAAAAAAATACAATAGAAAGACTAGCCAGGCTCACCTGTACTGACAGCTACTTAGGAGACTGAAGCAGGAGGATAGTTTGAGCTGAGGAGTTAGAGGTTGGAGAGAGCTATGATGACACCACCACACTCCAGCCTGGGCAACAGAGAGACCCACTATTAAAATTTTAAAAAGGTAGAAATTATCGCATAACAATTTCGTGCCTTTGAAGTTGCTTATATTCTTCACTGCATTTTCTTAGTTATTGTGTTCAGACATTTATACTCTATGAAGTTGCTTATATTCTATCCTGTGAATCTTCTAACTTCTCTCTGACATCCAGATTTTTTTTACCTGCTCATCACCTCACAGCATTTTCCTTCACCCCAATAATAACTAACCTTTCTACAGTGATTCAGAATTTACAAAGTATCACCCAAAGCTTTATCTCACTGAATCCTTTGAGTGATACTTGCAGTTTATATTATTATTGTTATTATTATGCCCATTTGGCAGATGAGAAAGATTAGGCTTATAGAAATCCAAGGTCACTTAACAAGTAAGGCGCCAACCAAGGACTCAAACCTACATGTTCCAGTTCCAGAAATCTTTTTCTTGGTTCCTTCAGGATCTGATGCTGAAATGTTCAGTTCACTCTGTCATTCTATACTATGCTTTCTGGTTATTTCCCCCCATATATATTCTGATTTCTACTTAACTGCTTAAGTTATAGCTCCCTGCATCACCTTGACCTTTGCCAGGTCTGTGCCAATGGTCTGACCCATCAATCCAATTCCTAGACCAGACCCTTGATTTCTCTTATTATGACTTGATATTCTTGGGCTTCACTCTATCTTAAATTTGTAAACTGATATTAAATAATATGTGTCCCTGGCTCAGATGAATAGATTGTTTTTAGGTATGTCAAATATGGGAATTTCTTTCATTTAAATATTGTTATTCCCTGTGAAAACATTAATTAGCCTTTCAGGATTAGCTGTGATGTATGATATTCTTTGTGTGAGTTTCCAAAGTTTGGAAAAAGGTAAGCACTAACTGAACACATACAGGATAGTCCTGCTATGTTATTTGTGTGTAAAGGCGTCCTTGCTGAGTAACCATCCAGACAAGGGAGGAGTAAATAGGCCTTTCATGTCCTGGTACAACTTTTATGGAAGAAATATTAGAATTACATATTCAATGCCATAAAAAGCATTAATGCTTTTTAATCCAACAGTTCCACTCCTACAAATTATGTCCTTTAGATTATAATAAATCAGGTGAACAAAGGTTTATGTGAGAGGATGTTCATCACTGTTATTTATCACAGCTAAAAATCATAAGCAACTCATATGCAAAATAAAATGCTGTTAAATAAAATATGGCAATTTGTGTGATAAAACACTATGTAGCCATTAAAACCATGTTATGGAAGACAATTTAATAGCATAGACATTTTTCATCATTTATTATCAAATGAAAAAGAATCTTATAAAATAATATTTGAAATGTGTTCCCAATTTTATTTTGTTTCTATGGGTATAGAGAATAGATTGGATGAGTAAACACTAAAAGGTTAACTCTGGGTGGCCCTAAATGATAATATTATGGATATTATGAATAATTTAAATTACTTATTTGTGCTTTCTTATGTTATCATTTTTTACAATAAACACTACTTTGTAATAAGAAAAAGATACGCATAAAAAGAAAAATACAGCAAAGATGGAAAAAAGGGCTATCCATTTAGTTTACACCACAAGATTAATTTTAAACAAAACAGATTTCTTTAAAGTACTTCTAGAAATAATTCCCCTTGTACATGTTCAGAGGAAAATTTATTTTCACAATATCTGTCATCTTTAGCAACACTTCAGCAGATACATACAGCTATCTAAAATGCTGGAGGAAAAGTAAGAGCCATAATTCTTAAAACTCTACTGTATTTTATTTTATTTTCAGACCTACATTTATGATGTTAAACAGTGCATTTTATATGAGTTTTCAAAGACATACAATCTACTAATCAGCCTGGTTGCCCAGGTTTTTTTGTCACCTGTTATCTTATATCCTACGCCAATTATTACTAATGTTCTGCATAAAATAGGCTAAGACTCCCAAGGGCTGCAAGGGAAATCTGTTACGACACAGTTTTGGACAAATTACCTCTTTGTAAAATATTAATCTAAGATTTTTAATTCTTATTGTAAAATAAATTTAATGTGACACCTATTCGCACCCTATATCTCTCTTGTCCTTGTAGTTTCCAGATTTTCCCCCTAGCTTTTGAATGTTTGTGTTTTTACCACAAATATATTCTTCTTCCAAATGCAATTTAAATGTATCCCCACTCAGGCGTTTGTATTATTCTTCTAATCTTTCTTATGTATCATCTGTTAAATTCCTCTTCTAGCTCATTAATAATGCTGTTAAGCAAGGCTAGCCTTTGTACCAACTATTCCTTTAGATAACTCCCTATATCTAATACATTGCCATTCATCATTACTGATACTTACATTCCTGGAGCCAATCTCTAATGCGGTGACAGTAGTCTTGTTCCAGCCAACTTGAATCAGTTTCATAAGTTAATCTCATGAGGATAGTATATAACATAATTTAGTGTAGCACAATTTTGTAACATCATATAATTTTCACTGTATTCCATTTTCCACTGATTTTGTAAAATTTTTTCCCACAATGGTTTACTTTGAATGAACCCTGCCATGTCTAAAGCCAAATACATTATCTTCTTCCTCAAACCTCTTAGACCTTCTGAGTTCCTTTTTTTGTCATCACCAGTCACCTAATTGTATGGGACATTATCTTTGATTCTGCTCTTTTTTGGCTACTATTCTATCAGTCACTGCATCTTATCCTCCTTGTACCACCCTAAAGGGTGATTTTGTTAGTGCTGTTGTCTCTGCAGCACCTGGGAGTGGCTTCATCAGCAACACTCAAATCATTCCTCAAGTTCCTCACTTATTTGTTCCGTGAAGCTTTCTCAATCACCCACCACTCTTATTCTGCAGCACCCACACCCATCCCCTGCTGAATTAATCATTTTCTTTTTATGTTCTTCAAGTTCCAGATATTATTATAAACTCATAACACAGAGAAAATGTGCAGAATTCAGAATAACTGGTAAGGCCCACATTATCTACGTTTGACTCTGTTCTTCACCAAAACAATTCAAGAAATGCAAAAAAAGTTGCTCTGAAGATTTGACTCATGACCATACACAACTGTTTCACTTTTCATGTTGCTCTTTGTTTCCCACTCCATATTAGGGATAAAAAGAGTTGGATCTTAGACTGACAAAAATCGTAATACTGGTGAAAATACTCCTGTATCTTTTAATTTTCCTCTCTTCCTAATATACCAGGCAATGTAACTTGTGAGTTCAAAGGCCTTCCTGACTGTATGGCTAAAGGTAACATTCTGATTAAACAGATCAATTAGAAAGTGGTTTTATTTTTTAATTGACCCCTAAAACTGTGTCCAACATTTACCATAAATTCTAGAAAAGCATTTTTTCAAATTGTGGGTTAAAACTCATAAGGAAATCAATTTAGGGTCATAAAATCAATTTGGTGGGGTTATAACTAGCATTTTTAAAAAGGAAAATGAAATCGAATGAAATTAAAAATATAAAGTGTATTATATATGTCCACACTGGATCGTAATGTAGTATGTATTTTTTTTCCTATGGTTTCCGGTATAAAATTGGAGTAATACTGTGCTAGAGGGTATAAAAGAACACACATTTCTCATTTCTAATATGTCTGAAATCTACTGGAAAAGAATAAAACTTGTGTACATAAAACACTTAAATAACAATTCTATGACCATATTTAATTCAATTCTGTTTTACATAGTGAATAGGGATGTGGGTTTGAATGATTAGGGAGCTTGCTTTGAGAAATGAGTTAGTACTGTGGTTAGTGCTGGTAAAAGTAAATAGAATTTGGATTCTGTATAAGTGGAGAAAATTTTATAAAATAACCATCATATCAGCCAGTGATTGAATAGAGCAGATAAGATGTTTACAGAAAGACTCCAAAACAAGATTTGCTAAAATTGATTAAATGAATGACTTACATACATGCACTATAATAACACATGACCACTGCACCCCCTTCCACAATTGGCCAACTTACTCTTGCTCTAAGTCCCAGCTTGGATTTACTTCCCTGACTCAGATGGTCCTCCTGTAATTTCCTGAATATCCCTTAATGGCATCGTCATTGCTGATTTGCTTTTCTATGCCCCCTACATCATTGTTTAGTTGTTGAACCCACCTTAATCACTTTTTCTATCCCTGAGGAACAGATGCAGAGTTAACACTTCATAAAGACTATTTACTTCATAAATAGTTGACAAATACTATCCAAAATGACTCTAGGTTATTATTCTAGAATGTTACAAAATGTGTTGCATTTAATAATAGTTACTATTTGGTGAGTTGAAGATTGGTTGATGAAGAAGGATTTTTTTACTCTCTGCAAGTTTACTGTTTATCTGGGAAAATTCTGCAAACAGGTGCTATTTTATCATTTAGAAACAAGTTTTGTTTCAAATAAATGGAACAGGACTACAGAATAAAAGAAAGCCTGGAAAGCCAGTGGGGATCCCCTTTCTCTGTCCTTGTGAAACGCTCTTTGAAGAGGCCTGTCCCCACTCTCTTAGACACTTCTCCCTACTCCCAGGCACTTCACCCCTTATCCAGTGGATGTTTGGTATGACAAGCTTTTCACGCTACATATAAGAACTTCTCAATTTGGGGAAGAAAGATAGTCTTCCATCAAGAGCATCGATTAGTCTTCTCTTTGCATAGAGAGGAATACATATGTGTAAGCTGGAAAATAAATTATCAGTGGTGAACATCTGTGAAATAACAACAGACTTTAAATAATTTAAGATGAAATATTTAACAGAATAATAATGAAAGTAAGATAACATATTTCACATTTTACAGCAGTGATTTTTCTTTAAATCTTTTTTGGGATCAAAATGACTTTTGAGAAGTAGATGTAAGCTCTCCAAGTAAATGTATGGAAGGACAATCGCATCCAGTGTTGAATTATTTTCAGGGAAAGCCCTAAAACCAGCTGTGGGTGCCAGAATAAGGACCTCTGCTTTCCAAGGCATGTGGTGTTGTTCACATACACAGTCTCACTAATCCATATAAACTTCCTACAGCTAGGTTCGGCCAGTTACAAATAGGAAAAGCAGACATTTTAAGTGATTTAAAGTGAGTTCTCCCCCATCACACAACTGATAGCAAAACCCTAACTTAGAATACATATTTATATCAAAACTTCATACTTTTTTTCCCCAAAAGATATTTTGTTCAAATCCAAATTGTAAATAAAACATTTGAAAAAATGCCTTTTATAGCCATAGTTCACAGGAATTTCTTATGTATATTACCCTAATGCACAGACAGTGAAGTAGTCAGAGTTCGGCATCATTATACATTTCCTTCTTGAGGTCGACAGTGTGCACAGTGACTGCTCTCAAAGCCCCTGCCAGCTTGGCAAGCCCGAGCAGGAGAAAAAACTGCAGGTCCTCCACATGGCAGGCCAGCATCCTCTCTCCGGGATAACAGGCCATTCTGCTAATGGGCTTTTGTACTTTGTAATCAAATAAAGCAGCCATGTAATTCATGCTTATCTCTTCACTTGATGGAATTCTGGTCTCTTGAGCTACCTAAGGTATGTATTGTCATAAATAAGTTTCCAAATATATTTAAAATGCTTGTAGATTATGTTTTAGGGGGGAAAGGAGAGTTTATTTCCTTCTTGTGAAAATCTAGAAAATTTGAAGAAAGGATAAGCAATATTAATGATTTTTTAAAAAGGACTAGAAACTAATGCTGTGGTCTCCCTTGATTTCTGCTTTGACAGTTCCTGATGTGAAGACCAATATCACTGCATCATTATGACTGATGATCATTTGTGGAGTAAACAAAAAACAGCATCCCAGGATGTACTACTTCCAGAATATCTTCTGTCTCTGGAGCCAGTTGCCACACTGCAAACATGACAACAAATGAATTGATGATAGCATCTGCTTAATCTGGCTTCTGTCCACATGTCACAACTGTAATGTCGTTAATTAAGACTTTTTTATTTGCTTTAGTCTAGTTTCTTCATTTCCTATTCTCCAAGCTGAGCTTTCTTTAATCAATGTTGGCTGAAAAGCTGTCAGTTTTAATGGTACTATATCTTTTTATCTTTGATATTTAAGATACGTAAGAACCAAATGTTGTCTTAATCTGAAATAGTTGGATTTTCTGGCATCGCATTAAGTACACCAAGATTGTGTCTGCTATTTGTTAAAAATTAAGAATTTACACTTGATGGGATTTTACAAAGTATCTAGAAAGTGCTTAATAAATATTAACTGATATTCCCGACATATCTTTTATGCTAATGGAAAAAGTCAATAAAGTAATAAAATTATGGATTTATCCTAAAATGACTTCAGCACTCATTAAACTTAAGAAATAGACAGTTAAGCTCATATTGCATTTGAATTAAAAAATAATTTTTAATGCCAAAGATGAACAATAAATTATTCAGTAAGAATTTACTGTCATCTTTTTACTGGTATATTTAGAGCCCTACTAAGGGAAAATGGATAGTCAATCTACATTACATGAGAAATCATTGACCTACTAAAAAATTAGCAAGAAGTCTTTATTTAGATTAGAATGTTATCTAATTAAGATATTAGAATATAGTCAAGACAAAATAAAAATAGTTTAGTCTGTCCTCCAACACTCATTTATGCCGAACAATCTTCTAAATTAATTCCATTTATGCTTTGGGTATTTTTTAAGTGCTAGTAGTTATTTATATGTCTATTTAATGTTATTAACATCAAATTAGTATATTATCTATCAATTGGCATCAAAATACAAACTGAAATACACTTCATCGTTTATCATAATGGACATGTGGTTATAATCTCTTTATTTGAATATACAAGGGCTGTCCAGAAAGTATCCATTCATTGTTAATACTACTTTTCATGTTACATGGCTGGATACTTCCAGGAGAACTCTGGCATGCTCCTCAAGATTAAACAAGAGATATTATTCACGTGCATGGACATCACAAGCTAATATTCTAATACACATTGGGTGTTCAACAAAAATTATTTGATTGTATGTGTAGAGATCCATTCACCCATTCATAGCTACACTACTCTTCTCAGGAGAGTTAGAGCCCAAAGTGTATGGCCAATATCGCCCTCTAGTGGGTAGCATGCCTAGGTGGTTCTCCGTCCTGTAGGTTCCACTGAGTTTCTACTGGAGTACTATTTCTTACAATGTGTATCTTGCAACCTGCTGAGAATTTTTTTGATGAGGCAATGTCCTCGTGAGACCATAAGAGAAACTAAATAATGTATGTAGAACAATAATTTTAGGGAAGCAAATTGGTTTCATCTTTGTAATATCATCATGTTTTAATAAGCTTTTTGCCAGTAATCCCATATTTTGGGCAAAGACTAATTGGACAAGATTAATGTTAAATAAAAAGTTTCTGAGGCATGTGATAAGGACACTTTAAAAATCTATCAGAGCTTCAAAATCTAGCAAATTTGATACTGACTCTACATAGCTTGTAAATTAACATTGTCATAGCATGAGAGCAGCTCAATCTAGAGCCATCTTTACTTTCTTTTTCTTTGTTCTTACTATAAAGGGTGAAAAATTGTCTCTTCTTTCCACTATATGCTCAGTCATAACCAGTGATAGCATGGCTTTTGTGACATTCCTTCTCTCCACATGACCCCCAGACAGGAGTTGCAGAGATGTTTCTGAATTGGACACAAGAGCAGAATGGGATGGATGGCCAGTCATAAATCCTAAGAAATGCAAAAATGAAATTCCTGTTCACAAGTCTACTATCTTCTCTTGCTAGAAAATCGAAGAATTTCCCTCTCTTCTTCACATGATCCATTCCCCATAGCATGCTTTGGGAAACTCAAAATAAATAGCATAGTTTTTCCCGAGCTGATCCCACTTGCCACTTGCTTGGTAGGAGAATGGGGCTGCATGCATGCCTTTCAGTTTAGCATTTGCTTTCTGACACAGGATAAAACCACAGTTATTCCCTATTCAAAAATTAAAAGGTGAAAGAAAGGGCAAAAGCACAGTATCATGATTAATAAAATTAAGAGTGCCTGTACATGTACAGGGTACAATACTGTTAACAACATTGGCAAGAATTTGGCGTGGAGATATGTCCCTGGCAACTATTTTGTGCCCTCCAGCTGCACTAGGCATAACTCAGGAGAATCTAATTTGCATTACTCAGCATTAGACCTGGAAAGACCTCGCTCATCCATCAATGGTCCAGACACCAGCAGCATTTGAGGTGTAATTTGAAGTTGATGAACATTTGCTGTCTAGGAGTATAAGGCTGTTTTCTCTTTATACAAAAGAAAGTGTACCTGTCTATTGCAATCAGGGCCAATAGTGGGTAAAATTCTAAACTAATTTGTTTATAGTCTAGACTCATAAAGTAATAATGCCCTCTTGGGTTACTTGTTGTTCCCCATAATAAGAGGTCCCCTGGGCATAGGCCTCCCAGGGGTTCCCACATATTTATTCAGTGCCAGGAGCTTGATACTTCTGTACTCCTCGGCCTCATTGCCCACTCATTCCCCTAACCTCCCTCTTCCATTCACTGACATTCTTTCATAAAATCATGTGTTCTATTTTTCAAAGATCCTCCCACCATGAGGTGACAAATAATGACCATACATTAATCAG
Source organism: Nycticebus coucang (assembly GCF_027406575.1). NCBI lineage: Eukaryota > Metazoa > Chordata > Mammalia > Primates > Lorisidae > Nycticebus > Nycticebus coucang. The sequence goes on from NC_069781.1 coordinate 61,564,225, forward strand.
ATTAAACATATTCAGTTATTACGTACATAATTTTTACAGTCTACATGATTCTCTACCTCAGGTGAGACGTCCATAGTTCATTAAGACTCTAAAAAGGTAAATAACAATAATGAAAACTTCAAGTAAAACCTCATGGAGGGTGGTGTCCGTGGCTCAAAGGAGTAAGGTGCCAGCCCCATATGCTGGAGGTGGCGGGCTCATAACCCAGCCCCGGCAAAAAAAAAAAAAAAAAAAAACCCTCATGAAGTTGACATTTTTCTTGCAAAAAACCCCCAAAAACAAAAAACAAATGAAACTTACATTATGCCTAGTTTTACCCTACTCAACCATAGCTTAGAGAGGTCTGACTATTTACAATACAAATTCAATAAAAGATTCTCCTTGGACTTTAGTTAAATGTAAGCCATACCAAAATATGAATTAAAATCTACATGTGACATCACTATAGTATATCCAGAATGGCTAAAAATTTTGTAAGTCAGACAATAACAACTGCTGAAGAGGATTTAGAAAGACTTGATTTCTCCTACCTAATATGCAAACAGGTACAATTGTTTTAGTTGGAAGAATCTACTAAAGAGAAAAGCTACATATCCAGGAATTTCACCCTCAGAGAGACACCTAACACAAACTCCTATCTATGTTCACCCAAAAATACATACTAGAATGTTCAAAACAGCACAGATTGTGATATCCCCAAACTGAAACAACTGCCCTATTTTGGCCACAAGCAGAAGTGATAAAATGTGACATATTCACACTGAAATTCTATATAGTAACTAGAATGAATGAACTAAAACAACACACAATAATTTAGATATATTTCAAAAACAAGGTTGAAAAAGGAAAGCTAGATTACAAGGGAGGCTATGCTGTATGATTTGACTTATACAAAAGCACAAAAATAGGCAAAACTAAACTATGCTGTTAAAAGACAGGGTAGTGGTTACATGGATGCGGGGGGACTTCTGTGGCTCTGGTTTTCTTCTGGTTTTAGAAGAGTGTGTTAGTTCTATGAAAATGTACCAAGTGATACTCTGAGGACAATCTGCAACTTTCTCTATGTACATTTATATTATACTGCAATTTAAAGGCTTAAAAATATAAGCCATAAACAAATATTATGGGGTCCTCAGAAAGAAAAGGGCCTTAACCTCAAAATAATGAGCTTCATTTAACTCCACTATGAGCCTTTTTGTAAATTTTTATAGACTAGGCTTTATATTTGTGAATAATAATTAACCTACCCACCCATTAAATTTCCCAGAATACTT